>NW_022994435.1:0-51125 GCF_012275295.1 Melopsittacus undulatus | reverse complement strand
CACAGTGAGAAACGGTCGCTAGGTTCAGGTAAGCACTCAGTAAGACTAATTCTAAACATATTAACAGGAATTCCATTTACTTCATCCCATTCCTGACTAGTTCTAAGCTATTTTTGGTACTTAAGTATTATGGTCATTTCTGGCTGTTTTAAGCTGCTCTTGCCTATTTCTAATGTGCTTCAGGCTATTTCTAACCTCTTGATGCCCATTTCTAATTCTTCTGAAGCCATTCTGGCAGTTTCCAAACCATTTTTGGTTCCATTTCCTACCCATTTCTAGCCTGGTCTTCCCCGTTCCTAGCTTGGTTTAACTCCTGTATGGTCATTTTTATCTTACTCTTCTCCGTTTCTAAACCTTTTTTTAGATTCTTTTGGCACATTGTAAACAATGGAGAGGCTTTTCCATCTTATTCTGCCCATTCCTTACTAGTTTTAAGCTGGTTTTGGCTCCTTCTTTAGTATTTGTGGTCATTTTCTGGCCTGTTTTAAGCTGCTCTTGCCTATTTCTAATGTGCTTCAGGCTATTTCTAACCTCTTGATGCCCATTTCTAATTCTTCTGAAGCCATTCTGGCAGTTTCCAAACCATTTTGGTCCATTTCCTACCCATTTCTAGCCTGGTCTTGCCCGTTTCCTAGCTTGGTTTAACTCCTGTATGGTCATTTTTATTTTACTCTTCTCCGTTTCTAAACCTTTTTTAGATTCTTTTGGCACATTGTAAACAATGGAGAGGCTTTTCCATCTTATTCTGCCCAATCCTTACTAGTTTTTAAGCTGGTTTTGGCTCCTTCTTTAGTATTTGTGGTCATTTCTGGCCTGTTTTAAGCTGCTCTTGCCTCTTTCTAATGTGCTTCAGGCTATTTCTAACCTCTTGATGCCCATTTCTAATTCTTCTGAAGCCATTCTGGCAGTTTCCAAACCATTTTGGTCCATTTCCTACCCATTTCTAGCCTGGTCTTGCCCTTTCCTAGCTTGGTTTAACTCCTGTATGGTCATTTTTATTTTACTCTTCTCCGTTTCTAAACCTTTTTTAGATTCTTTTGGCAAATTGTAAACAATGGAGAGGCTTTTCCATCTTATTCTGCCCAATCCTTACTAGTTTTAAGCTGGTTTTGGCTCCTTCTTTAGTATTTGTGGTCATTTCTGGGCCTGTTTTAAGCTGCTCTTGCCTATTTCTAATGTGCTTCAGGCTATTTCTAACCTCTTGATGCCCATTTCTAATTCTTCTGAAGCCATTCTGGCAGTTTCCAAACCATTTTGGTCCATTTCCTACCCATTTCTAGCCTGGTCTTGCCCTTCCTAGCTTGGTTTAACTCCTGTATGGTCATTTTTATCTTTACTCTTCTCAGTTTCTAAACCTTTTTTTAGATTCTTTTGGCACATTGTAAACAATGGAGAGGCTTTTTCCATCTTATTCTGCCCAATCCTTACTAGTTTTAAGCTGGTTTTGGCTCCTTCTTTAGTATTTGTGGTCATTTCTGGCCTGTTTTAAGCTGCTCTTGCCTATTTCTAATGTGCTTCAGGCTATTTCTAACCTCTTGATGCCCATTTCTAATTCTTCTGAAGCCATTCTGGCAGTTTCCAAACCATTTTGGTCCATTTCCTACCCATTTCTAGCCTGGTCTTGCCCTTTCCTAGCTTGGTTTAACTCCTGTATGGTCATTTTTATCTTACTCTTCTGCCTTTCTAAACCTTTTTTAGATTCTTTTGGCACATTGTAAACAATGGAGAGGCTTTTCCATCTTATTCTGCCCAATCCTTACTAGTTTTAAGCTGGTTTTGGCTCCTTCTTTAGTATTTGTGGTCATTTCTGGCCTGTTTTAAGCTGCTCTTGCCTATTTCTAATGTGCTTCAGGCTATTTCTAACCTCTTGATGCCCATTTCTAATTCTTCTGAAGCCATTCTGGCAGTTTCCAAACCATTTTGGTCCATTTCCTACCCATTTCTAGCCTGGTCTTGCCCTTCCTAGCTTGGTTTAACTCCTGTATGGTCATTTTTATCTTTACTCTTCTCATTTCTAAACCTTTTTTAGATTCTTTTGGCACATTGTAAACAATGGAGAGGCTTTTCCATCTTATTCTGCCCAATTCCTTACTAGTTTTAAGCTGGTTTTGGCTACTTCTTTAGTATTTGTGGTCATTTTTGGCCTGTTTTAAGCTGCTCTTGCCTATTTCTAATGTGCTTCAGGCTATTTCTAACCTCTTGATGCCCATTTCTAATTCTTCTGAAGCCATTCTGGCAGTTTCCAAACCATTTTTGGTCCATTTCCTACCCATTTCTAGCCTGGTCTTGCCCTTTCCTAGCTTGGTTTAACTCCTGTATGGTCATTTTTTATCTTACTCTTCTCCATTTCTAAACCTTTTTTTAGATTCTTTTGGCACATTGTAAACAATGGAGAGGCTTTTCCATCTTATTCTGCCCATTCCTTACTAGTTTTAAGCTGGTTTTGGCTCCTTCTTTAGTATTTGTGGTCATTTTCTGGCCTGTTTTAAGCTGCTCTTGCCTATTTCTAATGTGCTTCAGGCTATTTCTAACCTCTTGATGCCCATTTCTAATTCTTCTGAAGCCATTCTGGCAGTTTCCAAACCATTTTGGTCCATTTCCTACCATTTCTAGCCTGGTCTTGCCGTTTCCTAGCTTGGTTTAACTCCTGTATGGTCATTTTTTATTTTACTCTTCTCCAGTTTCTAAACCTTTTTTAGATTCTTTTGGCACATTGTAAACAATGGAGAGGCTTTTCCATCTTATTCTGCCCAATCCTTACTAGTTTTAAGCTGGTTTTGGCTCCTTCTTCAGTATTTGTGGTCATTTCTGGGCTGTTTTTAAGCTGCTCTTGCCTATTTCTAATGTGCTTCAGGCTATTTCTAACCTCTTGATGCCCATTTCTAATTCTTCTGAAGCCATTCTGGCAGTTTCCAAACCATTTTGGTCATTTCCTACCATTTCTAGCCTGGTCTTGCCCCTTCCTAGCTTGGTTTAACTCCTGTATGGTCATTTTTATCTTTACTCTTCTCCATTTCTAAACCTTTTTTAGATTCTTTTGGCAAATTGTAAACAATGGAGAGGCTTTTCCATCTTATTCTGCCCAATCCTTACTAGTTTTAAGCTGGTTTTGGCTACTTCTTTAGTATTTGTGGTCATTTCTAGCCTGTTTTAAGCTGCTCTTGCCTATTTCTAATGTGCTTCAGGCTATTTCTAACCTCTTGATGCCGATTTCTAATTCTTCTGAAGCCATTCTGGCAGTTTCCAAACCATTTTGGTCCATTTCCTACCCATTTCTAGCCTGGTCTTGCCCTTTCCTAGCTTGGTTTAACTCCTGTATGGTCATTTTTATCTTACTCTTCTCATTTCTAAACCTTTTTTAGATTCTTTTGGCACATTGTAAACAATGGAGAGGCTTTTCCATCTTATTCTGCCCAATCCTTACTAGTTTTAAGCTGGTTTTGGCTCCTTCTTTAGTATTTGTGGTCATTTCTGGGCTGTTTTAAGCTGCTCTTGCCTATTTCTAATGTGCTTCAGGCTATTTCTAACCTCTTGATGCCCATTTCTAATTCTTCTGAAGCCATTCTGGCAGTTTCCAAACCATTTTGGTCCATTTCCTACCCATTTCTAGCCTGGTCTTTGCCCTTCCTAGCTTGGTTTAACTCCTGTATGGTCATTTTTATCTTTACTCTTCTCGCATTTCTAAACCTTTTTTTAGATTCTTTTGGCACATTGTAAACAATGGAGAGGCTTTTCCATCTTATTCTGCCCAATTCCTTACTAGTTTTAAGCTGGTTTTGGCTCCTTCTTTAGTATTTGTGGTCATTTTCTGGCCTGTTTTAAGCTGCTCTTGCCTATTTCTAATGTGCTTCAGGCTATTTCTAACCTCTTGATGCCCATTTCTAATTCTTCTGAAGCCATTCTGGCAGTTTCCAAACCATTTTGGTCCATTTCCTACCCATTTCTAGCCTGGTCTTTGCCCTTTCCTAGCTTGGTTTAACTCCTGTATGGTCATTTTTATCTTACTCTTCTCCATTTCTAAACCTTTTTTTAGATTCTTTTGGCACATTGTAAACAATGGAGAGGCTTTTCCATCTTATTCTGCCCAATCCTTACTAGTTTTAAGCTGGTTTTGGCTACTTCTTTAGTATTTGTGGTCATTTCTGGCCTGTTTTAAGCTGCTCTTGCCTATTTCTAATGTGCTTCAGTCTATTTCTAACCTCTTGATGCCCATTTCTAATTCTTCTGAAGCCATTCTGGCAGTTTCCAAACCATTTTGGTCCATTTCCTACCCATTTCTAGCCTGGTCTTCCCCTTCCTAGCTTGGTTTAACTCCTGTATGGTCACTTTTTATCTTACTCTCTGCCATTTCTAAACCTTTTTTAGATTCTTTTTTGGCACATTGTAAACAATGGAGAGCTTTTTCCATCTATTCTGCCCATTCCCTTACTAGTTTTAAGCTGGTTTTGGTACCTTCTTTAGTATTTGTGGTCATTTTTGGCCTGTTTTAAGCTGCTCTTGCCTATTTCTAATGTGCTTCAGGCTATTCTAACCTCCTGATGCCCATTTCTAATTCTTCTGAAGCATTCTGGCAGTTTCCAAACCATTTTGGTCCATTTCCTACCATTTCTAGCCTGGTCTTGCCCTTCCTAGCTTGGTTTAACTCCTGTATGGTCATTTTTATCTTTACTCTTCTGCATTTCTAAACCTTTTTTTAGATTCTTTTGGCACATTGTAAACAATGGAGAGGCTTTCCATCTTATTCTGCCCAATCCTTACTAGATTTAAGCTGGTTTTGGCTCCTTCTTTAGTATTTGTGGTCATTTTTGGCCTGTTTTAAGCTGCTCTTGCCTATTTCTAATGTGCTTCAGGCTATTTCTAACCTCTTGATGCCCATTTCTAATTCTTCTGAAGCCATTCTGGCAGTTTCCAAACCATTTTGGTCCATTTCCTACCCATTTCTAGCCTGGTTTTGCCGTTTCCTAGCTTGGTTTAACTCCTGTATGGTCATTTTTATTTTACTCTTCTCCGTTTCTAAACCTTTTTTAGATTCTTTTGGCACATTGTAAACAATGGAGAGGCTTTTTCCATCTTATTCTGCCCAATCCTTACTAGTTTTTAAGCTGGTTTTGGCTCCTTCTTCAATATTTGTGGTCATTTCTGGGCTGTTTTAAGCTGCTCTGCCTTTTTCTAATGTGCTTCAGGCTATTTCTAACCTCTTGATGCCCATTTCTAATTCTTCTGAAGCCATTCTGGCAGTTTCCAAACCATTTTGGTTCATTTCCTACCCATTTCTAGCCTGGTCTTCCCCTTCCTAGCTTGGTTTAACTCCTGTATGGTCATTTTTTATCTTACTGTTCTGCATTTCTAAACCTTTTTTAGATTCTTTTGGCACATTGTAAACAATGGAGAGGCTTTTTCCATCTTATTCTGCCCATTCCTTACTAGTTTTAAGCTGGTTTTGGCTCCTTCTTTAGTATTTGTGGTCATTTTTGGCCTGTTTTAAGCTGCTCTTGCCTATTTCTAATGTGCTTCAGGCTATTTCTAACCTCTTGATGCCCATTTCTAATTCTTCTGAAGCCATTCTGGCAGTTTCCAAACCATTTTGGTCCATTTCCTACCCATTTCTAGCCTGGTTCTTGCCCTTCCTAGCTTGGTTTAACTCCTGTATGGTCATTTTTATCTTACTGTTCTGCATTTCTAAACCTTTTTTAGATTCTTTTGGCACATTGTAAACAATGGAGAGGCTTTTCCATCTTATTCTGCCCAGTCCTTACTAGTTTTAAGCTGGTTTTGGCTACTTCTTTAGTATTTGTGGTCATTTTTGGCCTGTTTTAAGCTGCTCTTGCCTATTTCTAATGTGCTTCAGGCTATTTCTAACCTCTTGATGCCCATTTCTAATTCTTCTGAAGCCATTCTGGCAGTTTCCAAACCATTTTGGTCCATTTCCTACCCATTTCTAGCCTGGTTTTGCCGTTTCCTAGCTTGGTTTAACTCCTGTATGGTCATTTTTATCTTACTCTTCTCCGTTTCTAAACCTTTTTTAGATTCTTTTGGCACATTGTAAACAATGGAGAGGCTTTTCCATCTTATTCTGCCCAATCCTTACTAGATTTAAGCTGGTTTTGGCTCCTTCTTTAGTATTGTGGTCATTTTTGGCCTGTTTTTAAGCTGCTCTTGCCTATTTCTAATGTGCTTCAGGCTATTTCTAACCTCTTGATGCCCATTTCTAATTCTTCTGAAGCCATTCTGGCAGTTTCCAAACCATTTTGGTCCATTTCCTACCCATTTCTAGCCTGGTTTTGCCGTTTCCTAGCTTGGTTTAACTCCTGTATGGTCATTTTTATTTTACTCTTCTCCGTTTCTAAACCTTTTTTAGATTCTTTTGGCACATTGTAAACAATGGAGAGGGTTTTCCATCTTATTCTGCCCAATCCTTACTAGTTTTAAGCTGGTTTTGGCTCCTTCTTCAATATTTGTGGTAATTTCTGGCCTGTTTTAAGCTGCTCTTGCCTAATTCTAATGTGCTTCAGGCTATTTCTAACCTCTTGATGCCCATTTCTAATTCTTCTGAAGCCATTCTGGCAGTTTCCAAACCATTTTGGTTCATTTCCTACCCATTTCTAGCCTGGTCTTGCCCTTCCTAGCTTGGTTTAACTCCTGTATGGTCATTTTTATCTTACTGTTCTGCATTTCTAAACCTTTTTTAGATTCTTTTGGCACATTGTAAACAATGGAGAGGCTTTTCCATCTTATTCTGCCCATTCCTTACTAGTTTTAAGCTGGTTTTGGCTCCTTCTTTAGTATTTGTGGTCATTTTTGGCCTGTTTTAAGCTGCTCTTGCCTATTTCTAATGTGCTTCAGGCTTATTTCTAACCTCTTGATGCCCATTTCTAATTCTTCTGAAGCCATTCTGGCAGTTTTCCAAACCATTTTGGTCCATTTCCTACCCATTTCTAGCCTGGTTTTGCCGTTTCCTAGCTTGGTTTAACTCCTGTATGGTCATTTTTATTTTACTCTTCTCCGTTTCTAAACCTTTTTTAGATTCTTTTGGCACATTGTAAACAATGGAGAGGCTTTTCCATCTTATTCTGCCCAATCCTTACTAGTTTAAGCTGGTTTTGGCTCCTTCTTCAATATTTGTGGTCATTTCTGGGCTGTTTTTAAGCTGCTCTTGCCTATTTTCTAATGTGCTTCAGGCTATTTCTAACCTCTTGATGCCCATTTCTAATTCTTCTGAAGCCATTCTGGCAGTTTCCAAACCATTTTGGTTCATTTCCTACCCATTTCTAGCCTGGTCTTCCCCTTTCCTAGCTTGGTTTAACTCCTGTATGGTCATTTTTATCTTACTCTTCTGCATTTCTAAAACTTTTTTTAGATTCTTTTGGCACATTGTAAACAATGGAGAGGCTTTTCCATCTTATTCTGCCCAATCCTTACTAGTTTTAAGCTGGTTTTGGCTCCTTCTTCATATTTGTGGTCATTTTTGGCCTGTTTTAAGCTGCTCTTGCCTTTTTCTAATGTGCTTCAGGCTATTTCTAACCTCTTGATGCCCATTTCTAATTCTTCTGAAGCCATTCTGGCAGTTTCCAAACCATTTTGGTTCATTTCCTACCCATTTCTAGCCTGGTCTTCCCCTTCCCTAGCTTGGTTTAACTCCTGTATGGTCATTTTTATCTTACTCTTCTGCATTTCTAAACCTTTTTTAGATTCTTTTGGCACATTGTAAACAATGGAGAGGCTTTTCCATCTTATTCTGCCCATTCCTTACTAGTTTTAAGCTGGTTTTGGCTCCTTCTTTAGTATTTGTGGTCATTTTTGGCCTGTTTTAAGCTGCTCTTGCCTATTTCTAATGTGCTTCAGGCTATTTCTAACCTCTTGATGCCCATTTCTAATTCTTCTGAAGCCATTCTGGCAGTTTCCAAACCATTTTGGTCCATTTCCTACCCATTTCTAGCCTGGTCTTGCCCTTCCTAGCTTGGTTTAACTCCTGTATGGTCATTTTTTATCTTACTGTTCTGCATTTCTAAACCTTTTTTTAGATTCTTTTGGCACATTGTAAACAATGGAGAGGCTTTTCCATCTTATTCTGCCCAATCCTTACTAGATTTAAGCTGGTTTTGGCTCCTTCTTTAGTATTTGTGGTCATTTTTGGCCTGTTTTAAGCTGCTCTTGCCTATTTCTAATGTGCTTCAGGCTATTTCTAACCTCTTGATGCCCATTTCTAATTCTTCTGAAGCCATTCTGGCAGTTTCCAAACCATTTTGGTCCATTTCCTACCCATTTCTAGCCTGGTTTTGCCGTTTCCTAGCTTGGTTTAACTCCTGTATGGTCATTTTTATTTTACTCTTCTCCGTTTCTAAACCTTTTTTTAGATTCTTTTGGCACATTGTAAACAATGGAGAGGCTTTTCCATCTTATTCTGCCCAATCCTTACTAGTTTTAAGCTGGTTTTGGCTCCTTCTTCAATATTTGTGGTCATTTCTGGGCTGTTTTAAGCTGCTCTTGCCTTTTTCTAATGTGCTTCAGGCTATTTCTAACCTCTTGATGCCCATTTCTAATTCTTCTGAAGCCATTCTGGCAGTTTCCAAACCATTTTGGTTCATTTCCTACCCATTTCTAGCCTGGTCTTTCCCCTTCCTAGCTTGGTTTAACTCCTGTATGGTCATTTTTATCTTACTCTTCTGCATTTCTAAACCTTTTTTAGATTCTTTTGGCACATTGTAAACAATGGAGAGGCTTTTCCATCTTATTCTGCCCATTCCTTACTAGTTTTAAGCTGGTTTTGGCTACTTCTTTAGTATTTGTGGTCATTTTTGGCCTGTTTTAAGCTGCTCTTGCCTATTTCTAATGTGCTTCAGGCTATTTCTAACCTCTTGATGCCCATTTCTAATTCTTCTGAAGCCATTCTGGCAGTTTCCAAACCATTTGGTCCATTTCCTACCCATTTCTAGCCTGGTTTTGCCGTTTCCTAGCTTGGTTTAACTCCTGTATGGTCATTTTTATCTTACTGTTCTGCATTTCTAAACCTTTTTTTAGATTCTTTTGGCACATTGTAAACAATGGAGAGGCTTTTCCATCTTATTCTGCCCAGTCCTTACTAGTTTTAAGCTGGTTTTGGCTACTTCTTTAGTATTTGTGGTCATTTTTGGCCTGTTTTAAGCTGCTCTTGCCTATTTCTAATGTGCTTCAGGCTATTTCTAACCTCTTGATGCCCATTTCTAATTCTTCTGAAGCCATTCTGGCAGTTTCCAAACCATTTTGGTCCATTTCCTACCCATTTCTAGCCTGGTTTTGCCGTTTCCTAGCTTGGTTTAACTCCTGTATGGTCATTTTTATCTTACTCTTCTCCGTTTCTAAACCTTTTTTAGATTCTTTTGGCACATTGTAAACAATGGAGAGGCTTTTCCATCTTATTCTGCCCAATCCTTACTAGATTTAAGCTGGTTTTGGCTCCTTCTTTAGTATTTGTGGTCATTTTTGGCCTGTTTTAAGCTGCTCTTTGCCTATTTCTAATGTGCTTCAGGCTATTTCTAACCTCTTGATGCCCATTTCTAATTCTTCTGAAGCCATTCTGGCAGTTTCCAAACCATTTTGGTCCATTTCCTACCCATTTCTAGCCTGGTTTTGCCGTTTCCTAGCTTGGTTTAACTCCTGTATGGTCATTTTTATTTTACTCTTCTCCGTTTCTAAACCTTTTTTAGATTCTTTTGGCACATTGTAAACAATGGAGAGGCTTTTCCATCTTATTCTGCCCAATCCTTACTAGTTTTAAGCTGGTTTTGGCTCCTTCTTCAATATTTGTGGTCATTTCTGGCCTGTTTTAAGCTGCTCTTGCCTAATTCTAATGTGCTTCAGGCTATTTCTAACCTCTTGATGCCCATTTCTAATTCTTCTGAAGCCATTCTGGCAGTTTCCAAACCATTTTGGTTCATTTCCTACCCATTTCTAGCCTGGTCTTCCCCTTCCTAGCTTGGTTTAACTCCTGTATGGTCATTTTTATCTTACTCTTCTGCATTTCTAAACCTTTTTTAGATTCTTTTGGCACATTGTAAACAATGGAGAGGCTTTTCCATCTTATTCTGCCCATTCCTTACTAGTTTTAAGCTGGTTTTGGCTCCTTCTTTAGTATTTGTGGTCATTTTTGGCCTGTTTTAAGCTGCTCTTGCCTATTTCTAATGTGCTTCAGGCTATTTCTAACCTCTTGATGCCCATTTCTAATTCTTCTGAAGCCATTCTGGCAGTTTCCAAACCATTTTGGTCCATTTCCTACCCATTTCTAGCCTGGTTTTGCCGTTTCCTAGCTTGGTTTAACTCCTGTATGGTCATTTTTATTTTACTCTTCTCCGTTTCTAAACCTTTTTTAGATTCTTTTGGCACATTGTAAACAATGGAGAGGCTTTTCCATCTTATTCTGCCCAATCCTTACTAGTTTTAAGCTGGTTTTGGCTCCTTCTTCAATATTTGTGGTCATTTCTGGGCTGTTTTAAGCTGCTCTTGCCTTTTTCTAATGTGCTTCAGGCTATTTCTAACCTCTTGATGCCCATTTCTAATTCTTCTGAAGCCATTCTGGCAGTTTCCAAACCATTTTGGTTCATTTCCTACCCATTTCTAGCCTGGTCTTCCCCTTCCTAGCTTGGTTTAACTCCTGTATGGTCATTTTTATCTTACTCTTCTGCATTTCTAAACCTTTTTTAGATTCTTTTGGCACATTGTAAACAATGGAGAGGCTTTTCCATCTTATTCTGCCCATTCCTTACTAGTTTTAAGCTGGTTTTGGCTACTTATTTAGTATTTGTGGTCATTTTTGGCCTGTTTTAAGCTGCTCTTGCCTTTTTCTAATGTGCTTCAGGCTATTTCTAACCTCTTGATGCCCATTTCTAATTCTTCTGAAGCCATTCTGGCAGTTTCCAAACCATTTTGGTTCATTTCCTACCCATTTCTAGCCTGGTCTTCCCCTTCCTAGCTTGGTTTAACTCCTGTATGGTCATTTTTATCTTACTCTTCTGCATTTCTAAACCTTTTTTAGATTCTTTTGGCACATTGTAAAACAATGGAGAGGCTTTTCCATCTTATTCTGCCCATTCCTTACTAGTTTTAAGCTGGTTTTGGCTACTTATTTAGTATTTGTGGTCATTTTTGGCCTGTTTTAAGCTGCTCTTGCCTATTTCTAATGTGCTTCAGGCTATTTCTAACCTCTTGATGCCCATTTCTAATTCTTCTGAAGCCATTCTGGCAGTTTCCAAACCATTTTGGTCCATTTCCTACCCATTTCTAGCCTGGTCTTGCCCTTCCTAGCTTGGTTTAACTCCTGTATGGTCATTTTTATCTTACTGTTCTGCATTTCTAAACCTTTTTTAGATTCTTTTGGCACATTGTAAACAATGGAGAGGCTTTTCCATCTTATTCTGCCCAATCCTTACTAGATTTAAGCTGGTTTTGGCTCCTTCTTTAGTATTTGTGGTCATTTTTGGCCTGTTTTAAGCTGCTCTTGCCTATTTCTAATGTGCTTCAGGCTATTTCTAACCTCTTGATGCCCATTTCTAATTCTTCTGAAGCCATTCTGGCAGTTTCCAAACCATTTTGGTCCATTTCCTACCCATTTCTAGCCTGGTCTTGCCCTTCCTAGCTTGGTTTAACTCCTGTATGGTCATTTTTATCTTACTGTTCTGCATTTCTAAACCTTTTTTAGATTCTTTTGGCACATTGTAAACAATGGAGAGGCTTTTCCATCTTATTCTGCCATTCCTTACTAGTTTTAAGCTGGTTTTGGCTCCTTCTTTAGTATTTGTGGTCATTTTTGGCCTGTTTTAAGCTGCTCTTGCCTATTTCTAATGTGCTTCAGGCTATTTCTAACCTCTTGATGCCCATTTCTAATTCTTCTGAAGCCATTCTGGCAGTTTCCAAACCATTTTGGTCCATTTCCTACCCATTTCTAGCCTGGTTTTGCCGTTTCCCTAGCTTGGTTTAACTCCTGTATGGTCATTTTTATTTTACTCTTCTCCGTTTCTAAACCTTTTTTAGATTCTTTTGGCACATTGTAAACAATGGAGAGGCTTTTCCATCTTATTCTGCCCAATCCTTACTAGTTTTAAGCTGGTTTTGGCTCCTTCTTCAATATTTGTGGTCATTTTCTGGTCTGTTTTAAGCTGCTCTTGCCTTTTTCTAATGTGCTTCAGGCTATTTCTAACCTCTTGATGCCCATTTCTAATTCTTCTGAAGCCATTCTGGCAGTTTCCAAACCATTTTGGTTCATTTCCTACCCATTTCTAGCCTGGTCTTGCCCTTCCTAGCTTGGTTTAACTCCTGTATGGTCATTTTTATCTTACTGTTCTGCATTTCTAAACCTTTTTTAGATTCTTTTGGCACATTGTAAACAATGGAGAGGCTTTTCCATCTTATTCTGCCCATTCCTTACTAGTTTTAAGCTGGTTTTGGCTACTTCTTTAGTATTTGTGGTCATTTTTGGCCTGTTTTAAGCTGCTCTTGCCTATTTCTAATGTGCTTCAGGCTATTTCTAACCTCTTGATGCCCATTTCTAATTCTTCTGAAGCCATTCTGGCAGTTTCCAAACCATTTTGGTCCATTTCCTACCCATTTCTAGCCTGGTCTTGCCCTTCCTAGCTTGGTTTAACTCCTGTATGGTCATTTTTATCTTACTGTTCTGCATTTCTAAACCTTTTTTAGATTCTTTTGGCACATTGTAAACAATGGAGAGGCTTTTCCATCTTATTCTGCCCATTCCTTACTAGTTTTAAGCTGGTTTTGGCTCCTTCTTTAGTATTTGTGGTCATTTTTGGCCTGTTTTAAGCTGCTCTTGCCTATTTCTAATGTGCTTCAGGCTATTTCTAACCTCTTGATGCCCATTTCTAATTCTTCTGAAGCCATTCTGGCAGTTTCCAAACCATTTTGGTCCATTTCCTACCCATTTCTAGCCTGGTCTTGCCCTTTCCTAGCTTGGTTTAACTCCTGTATGGTCATTTTTATCTTACTCTTCTCCATTTCTAAACCTTTTTTAGATTCTTTTGTCACATTGTAAACAATGGAGAGGCTTTTCCATCTTGTTCTGCCCATTCCTTACTAGTTTTAAACTGTTTCTTTGTTACTTCTATTTGTGGTAATTTCTGTCCTGTTTTAAGCTGCTCTTGGTTATTTGTAATCTTCTTTAGGCTATTTCTAACCTATTGATGCCCACTTGTTTCTCTTTTGAAGCCATTCTGGCAGTTTCCAAGCCCTTTTGGTCCATTTCTTGTCATGTGTTGTCCCCCCCAATACGGCATCTGCTTTTCCCCACCACGCCAATTTGTCTTCCCCCCCGCCACTCCCCCCTGTTCTTCTATCCGGTATCCCACTCTTCACCCCTTTCTCATCATCTATCCCTTTTAACCGCCATTATTCCCACACCCCCACCCCCCTTCTCTACCATCTGTCCCCCCTAACAGCCATTCTCCCCCCCCTTCCCCACTATCTCTCCCATTTAAACCCCTTTCCTCCGTCATCACAAGAGTCTTCCCGCCCACCAAAGCCCGAACTAACCTTCGTCCAGCAAGTCTCGATCTTTACCGTGCCGAGCTAAACCCTGCTGAGCTCCGTAACCGTGCACGTACAGAAAACAAAGCTGCGTTCCAGCCCTCACCGCTGTCTGCTCCTTCCCGGGCACTGCCATCGCTCCCTCACACAAAAGGACACCGCTGATTGGCCACCGGTCTCTAGGCGGGAAAACGGTCCCTCAGCCGTGCGGCCCGGGATTGGACGGCGCTGACCCTCCGCCCCGCCCCCCCGGGTGGCTTCAGCTCTGCTCGGCTCACTTCGGGTTAGCATAGCCTGCGTTAGTTTACCACGGCTGTGTGGTTTGGCATAGCCTGGGGAAGCATAGCATAGCCTCCATCCAGCGTGAGATTAAGATGAGTGAGATTAGACCTGGGTGAGATTGACTGGGGGGAGACTGACCCTAGTCAGATTTGTCCTGGGTCAGATTTGTCCCTGGTCAGATTACCCCAGGGGTCAGATTAGCTCGAGTCAGGTTAGTCCGGGTCAGATTAGTCCGGGTCAGATTAGCCCGGTCAGATTAGCCCAGGTCGGATTATCCCGGGTCAGATTAGCTTGGGTGACCCGGTTTGGATCATCCCGGGTCATTTAGCTCAGATAAGAGACAGGTGAGATTAGACGGGTGAGATTATCCTAGCCTCCTTAACTTAGTTTAGTCTGAGTTACCTTGAGTTAGTCTTGGTTAACCTGGATTAGCCTATCCTCAGTTAGCCTGGGTTAGATGAGCCTGGATTAGATGGGGTTAGCCTACCCTATCATAGGGCGGGGTATATGGGAGGACAATACTGGGGTTTTTGGGGATATGGAGTCCCTACATGGGGGTCTGTGGGGGGATTTGGGGGTCTGGAGTCCCTGCATGGGGGTCTATGGGTGTATTTGGGGGTCTGGAGTCCCTACATGGGGGTCTGGGGGGATTTGGGGGTCTGAAGTCCCAGTATGGGGGTCTGTGGGGGGATTTGGGGGTCTGAAGTCCCAGTATGGGGGTCTGTGGGGGGATTTGGAGTCCCTGTATGGGGGTCTATGGAGGGATTTGGGGGTCTGGAGTCTCTCCGTGGTGTTCTGTAGGGGTGTGGAGACCCCTTATGGGGTGTATGGGGGAATACGGGGGGATATGGGGTTCTGGAGTCCCTAGATGACGTGTGGGGCAATAGGGGGGGGATACGGGGTTCTGTGGGGCTTTATGAGGGGTATCTGGAGTTCTGCATTCCCATTATGGGGTTCTGTGGGGGCCCTGCGAGCCCCGAGAGGAGGGAACGGGACGGGAACGGAGCTTCCGGCCGCGCCGCGCTCGTCAGGGCCATCTTGGAACAAAAAAATGGCGGCAGCGCAGGCGCGGTGCGGCCGTTACCACGGCAACGCGGACGCCATGAGGGGTGAGGTGCCGTACTCAGGCTAGCACCTCACCAAGATGGCCGCCCCGTAGTGCCGTACGTCAAAATGGCGTCTCACTAATTTGGCCTGTCCCGGCGCCCGTACTCAAGATGGCGCCTATCAAGTGGCATCAGTGCACCCCCCCCCCGTGCCCGCCCCTGTCTCCCCTCTCCCCATGGCGGCGCAGAGCCGCGCTCCCCCCCAGCCGCCTCCCTCCCCTCTCCTCACGGCTCCTGCTCCCGCACCTCTCTCTGCACCTCCTCCATGGCCGCCCTATGGCGGCGGGCGGGGCGGGGAGGGGCGGGAGGGGGCAGGAGGAGGAAGGGAACCGAGTGGTTCCGGGAGGAGCCGACACCTCCCATTGCCCCCCCCGCCGGGCACGGCTCAGCCCGGATCGGCACGGCACGGCTCGGCTCGGCCCAGGGTAGAACCGGGGCACCGAGGGGGTCTGGGGCAGGCCGGCAGCCGGAGGGGGGCAGTCGCGGGGGGGCGGCGCTGCTGTCCCGGCCTGCAGCGGGGACCGTGTCCCCCTTCCCATCCCTCCTGCCGGAGGCACTCGTGTTCCCCGCGGCCGCTCCGGGTCACGGTCTCCACGGCAACAGCTGCTGCCGCCGCTCCGGGTCACGGTCTCCACGGCAACAGCTGCTGCCGCCGCTGCTGCACGGACTCGGCATCCACCTCCTGCACGGCGCCACCACCGTGGTCTTTGGGGTACGGACAAACGGGGGGGGGGGGAGAGACACTGGGGGTGCTGCGACCCATGGAGAGCCGCAGAAACAGTTTGCCAGGGCTTCCCAAGGTGCTCGATTGTTTTGTTCTGTGTGCAGGATGTTTCTCATCACACCCCAAAGCTTTTCCAGGAGTCAAACGCATCGGTTTCCCTCTCTTCCCCCAAGAAAGGGGAAGTTTGTGGCCGGTTGCAATGATAGCACCTGGAGTGGTGCTGCCCTGAAACAGGATGAAATGGCTGCATCCTTCCGGGAGGCTGCCTCCGAAAGCAGAATTGCCCTGTGAGCTGGAGAGGTGCCCCTGCAGTGAGGGCCCGTGCCCAGGGAGGCATGGGGAGCTGGGGACTTGGCACTTTCCTGCCTATCATAGAGGACTGTGATGTACGATGGTAATGAATGCATCTTTATTTATAGATATGATACTATGAAATAGCTTTATTATCCCTTGCTAAAAATGCTTCCTTTTTTGCTTTCTTAGCAGTCAGTGCAAAAATTCAAGTTAATATCATAATATCATGGTAAAAGCTGCAAGCTCTGAAGTGGTACAGGCTGGCAGGAAGCTCCCAGTGTATGGTTTGGTGTGAGCAGCACCGATGTATTAGGTTTGGCATAGTAGTACATGGGTTTTTTTTTCTTGTTTTTAGTGGCCATCTATGCCATCTATGCATCTATGCTTAACTTGTTAACAATTTATGTTCATATGTACGAGGAGGAGGAACATAAAGATGATGTAAGGATAGACAGGTTTGTAAAACCAGCCATTTCTTCAAGGGACGGCTGCTGCAGCAATACCCTGCTTGCACGATGCCCTATATGAGTGTCTGTTTTGAGCGAGTTTTACACGTGACCTGCACCCTGATCATGCGTTCTTTTTAGGCTGCACACCCGCCTATCAGCCTCATCAGCGTTGATGCTGTGGACCCACATCAGTGGTTTCTTGAGCTTTGAGAAAAACCCAGTTCTTGTTCTTAGATAAATACAAGAACCCTTCTGTTTCAGAGCAGCGTGCAGCCATGTGCACACTGTGTGTGCCAGAACAGACCCTTTCAAGAGCTCCAGAAGACTTTTTTAGCCTCTTTCTTTCATCTGCAAGACCAAAAAGGAAAGAGAGGTTTCTGCAACTGGGAAGCAGGAGAAGAGAGCGGAGGTATGTCTGGTAATCGTAGCACATGCTTCTCTGACCTTGCCGAGAGAGGAAATCCATTTACTCTCTGCTTTCATCGATTGGTCTGTAATTTGCCTGTAGTTATCCTCCCCATTTCTACATTTTACAGAATCATGGAATGGTTCATGTTGGAAGGGACCTTAAAGCTCATCCAGCTCCAACCCCTGCCACAGGCAGGCAGGGACACCTCACACTAGAGCAGGTTGCTCCAAGCCCCTGTGTCCAACCTGGACTTGAACACTGCCAGGGATGGGGCAGCCACAGCTTCTCTGTGCACCCTGTGCCAGCGCCTCAGCACCCTCACGGGGAACAGCTTCTGCCTAAGAGCTCAGCTCCGTTTCCCCTCGGGCAGGTTCAAGCCATTCCCCTTGGCCTGTCCCTACAGGCCCTTGTCCCAAGCCCCTCTCCAGGTTTCCTGCAGCCCCTTTAGGCACTGGAGCTGCTCTCAGGTCTCCCCTTCAGGAGCCTTCTCTTGTCCAGGCTGCCCCAGCCCAGCTCTCTCAGCCTGGCTCCAGAGCATAGCTGCTCCAGCCCTCGCAGCAGCTCCATGGTTTCCTCTGGCTCGCTTGAGCAGCTCCACGTCCCTCTTGAGCTGGGGCTGAAGATGTGGATGCAGGACTTTGTTTCCTCTTACATTGGCATAATGCAGAGTGACACTTTAACAGCTGGACAGATGTAGATTCTCCTACCTGGGGCCAGTAAATGAGAGCAAAACCACATCCTCTGCTTGAACAAGGAAGAAATTATTTTGTTCACCTTGTTTACGTGCTTAATTCAAGAAGTTTTTTCCCTTCCAGTCAATTACATTCACGTAATTGAAAACATTGTCCCAGGAAATCTCAGCTTGGTTTGCTTTCCTGCTCGGAGACCATTGCGCTGCTTTTTGCTTAAACAGCAATTGCTTTGCTTGCAGGCTGTTTTGCAGCAGCTCTATGGCTATGGGGAATTACCAGTGTTTTTCTAATCATCCTGTTGGATGTTGTGACAATGCAGGTCCCCGGTTTCCTCTTGACATTTGGGTACTGCCAGCAGAGTTTGCAGCCCTTGGTGTTGTCTTTGTTGAATTAGGACCTGCACTGCTGAGGAGAAGGCAAGGCCTGGAGGGAGGGAGGGAGAACCAGGAACAGGTCAGCCCCAGTATTTTTCTGTAATGAGGGTGGTAAAGCACTGGCAGAGGTTGGCCAGAGAGGTGGTGGATGCCCCATCCCTGGGGACATTCAAGGCCAGGCTGGATGTGGTTCTGAGCACCCTGATGGAGTTGAAGATGTCCCTGCTCATGGCAGGGGAGGTTAGACCAGATGACCTTTAAAGGTTCCTTCCAACCAAAACCATCCTGTGCTCATATGATTAGAACCCCAGGGAATGCAGGCATTTCCCTACAGCTGCTGAGGGTCTCTTTAGAAGCCCAAGGCCACAGTTACCCTTCTTTCTTAGGGAAGGGCTTCCCGTCCTCACGCTCTTTGGTGTGTCTGGTGGCATTGTGCCCATGCCGAAGCTTGTCTTTGGCACCTTGAGCTAAAGTGCTTCACTGACATGAGGTTAAATTCATCTGGAGGAGCCTGTTTTAATGCAGCCAGGGAGGGGAAACTGGCTTATTATTTGCAGTACTGAGCTCTGTTCAGCAGGTGGGTCACGGTAAATGTTTGCTGCCACAAGTACCAGTACCAGTGCGAGTAACACCCAGCTCTGGGCAAATGCACCTTGATTTCAACCTATTTGAACTGGTCACTTACCAGCATAGCAAGTATCACATCCTGCAGGCAAAGCTGCTCAGGTGCAGCTGATGGATCCCTGAGCCCAGCAGGAGGCCTGAGGCTGCTTTTCCATTTACCTCTAAGAGCAATGACATTGGAACCACGGCAGGACGTAGAGCTTTCGTGTGCATAACCCCAAATGTATCTGCCTTTCCTAGCCTGCCAGGCAGGCAGCGTTAGTGCCGCTTTCTAGCTCACTAAAGGGTATTATCTGCTCAACATTTTCCAGTGACAAGACTTCACCTGTACCGTAGCTGATGGTGGGCTCACAGACCAGAACACACACAGCCTATTGCACAGATCGGCTTTCCTGGCAGCCCCGGGCAGCACTTGCAGGGACAGAGGTGTGTACTTAGCCCCTGATTCCAAGAAGATGCCGTAACATGGCTGTTTCTAACTCATTTATGCCCACTTCTAAACTGTTTTATTTGCTATTTCTAAATTCTTTCTGCCATTTCTAACCCGTGTTTGGTCACTTCTAACCCTTTTAAAGCCATTTCTTAAAATTTCCCTCTTTTTTGGGCCCTTTTCTCACTCTGTTTAAGCCACTTTTTTATTTCTCTAACCCATTTTTTCCCATTTGTCAGCAGCTTTAAGCCTTTTTTGACGATTTCTAACACAATTGTGGCCACTTCTAACTAGATTTAAACCCATTTTTAGCCATTTGCAACCCTTATATGTCCAATTCTAACCTGGTTTAAGCCATTTTGTCCATTTCTAAACTATTTTTTCTTCTAACCATTTTTTTTTGCCACTTCAAACACATTTTTGCCCATTTCTGAGCCTGGTTTAAGCCATTTTTCCCCATTTCTACCCTATTTTAAGCCATTTTAGTCTATTTCAAAACAATTCATGGCCATTTCTATCCCAGTTTTGCCCATTTCTTACCAGTTTTTAAGCCGTTTTTGGCAATTTCTAACCCATCTTTCCCATTTCTAACCCCTTTAAAGCTTTTTTGGGGGCTATTTCTGACCTGTCTGTGGCTGTTTCTGTCCCATATTTATCCACATCTTCCGCATTGTAGGCCATTTTTGCCCACTTCTAACCCATTTTTACCCATTTCTTGATTGTTTTAATCCATTTTGGGCCACTTGTGTTCCACTTTGGACCATTTGTAAGGTGTTTTGAACCATTTTTTTCATTTTCTAACCCATGTTTGCCCATTTCTTATCTCATTTTAGGTATGGGACGCCTAAAAATAGTTACTGAAAGAGACTAAAAGACAAGGACAGCTGGAAAAAACATGAATGAAAAAGGAAATAAATAAAATGTGTAAAGAAAATAAAAAGCAAAAGAGAAGAATGTGATTATAAATCCCCACAAAGCAAACACAAAGCAATAAAAGTCTGAAAGAATCTCGAATAGAAGTTCCCTGAGCAACTTTGCCCCAGCCCCAATATTGCAAACTGTCCCCACTCAGCAGCTGGGGTCCCCGGAGGCTGTCAACGGGGAGGGGAGCCGCCGTTGCTCTCAGGCCGTTGCTTCTGCAGCGTGTGCTGCCACCTCGTGTCCAAGCGTCGGTACTGCAGGTGCTGGAGGTGGGGGGGGCACGGCGTAGCTCGGGGCACTGCTCGCTGCTGCCATCCTGTGTCCAAAGCTCGGTACTGCAGGTGCCGGAGATGCGGGAGGGGAAGCAAAGGGGTGGCTCAGAGCAAAGGGAGGTGCTGCCCTCCTGTGGCCAAAACTACGAACTGCACGCCAAGAGGCCGGAGCCGCCCGAAGGGAACCGAGCGCAGCCGAAGCCGCCTGAGGGGGACGGAGCCGCCCGGAGGGACCGGAGTAGCTTCCATGGGGTCCCAGGGGAGCCGACAGCTGCCATTGCCCCCCCCGTTTGCCTCCGCCGAGTCCCGTTACCCCCATGATTCGCCTCGGCTCGGTACGGTACGGTCCGGGCCCGGTTCGGCGGCACAACCCGCACCCCGACTGGCTGAGACGCCTGTCAGTCACTCTTAGTCCCGCCCCGCTTCCGTTCGGCTTCTACACTGGCCCCCCCCACTCCTCTGATTGGCTGCGGCACTTGTCAGTCACGCCTAGTCCCGCCCGGCTCCGGCGGCGCGGGATCACTGCTCTGATTGGCTGCGGCGGTTGTCAATCACGCTTAGTCCCGCCCGGCGCCGGCGGCGCCCCCCCCACTCCTCTGATTGGCTGCGGCGGTTGTCAATCACGCTTAGTCCCGCCCTGCGCCGACGGCGCCCCCCCACGCCTCTGATTGGCTGCGGCGCTTGTCAATCACGCTTAGTCCCGCCCGGCGCCGACGGCGCCCCCCCACGCCTCTGATTGGCTGCGGCGGTTGTCAATCACGCTTAGTCCCGCCCGGCGCCCACGGCGCCCCCCCACGCCTCTGATTGGCTGCGGCGGTTGTCAATCACGCTTAGTCCCGCCCGGCGCCCAGGGCGCCCCCCCACGCCTCTGATTGGCTGCGGCGGTTGTCAATCACGCTTAGTCCCGCCCGGCGCCGGCTCCGCCCCCCACTCCTCTGATTGGCTGATGCGCACGTGACCCGCTCCTAGCCACGCCCCTCTCCGGCTCCGCCCCCCCTCTCCTCTGATTGGCTGATGCGCACGTGACCCGCTCCTAGCCACGCCCCTCGCCGGCTCCGCCCCCCCCCCCCTCTGATTGGCTGATGAGCACGTCACCCGCTCGTAGCCACCCCCCTCGCCGGCTCCGCCCCCCCCCCTCTTCTGATTGGCTGATGAGCACGTCACCCGCTCCTAGCCACGCCCCTCTCCGACACCGCCCCCCCACTCCTCTGATTGGCTGAGGCGAAGCCGAACCCTCCCGAAGCGGCGGAACCGGCCGAAGAGAACCGAGCGGAGCCGAAGCCGCCTGAAGGGGACGGAGCCGCCCGAAGGGAACCGAGCGGAGCCGAAGCCGCCTGAGGGGGACGGAGCCGCCCGGAGGGACCGGAGTGGCTTCCATGGGGTCCCAGGGGAGCCGACAGCTGCCATTGCCCCCCCCCGTTTGCCTCCGCCGAGTCCCGTTACCCCCATGATTCGCCTCGGCTCGGTACGGTACGGTCCGGGCCCGGTTCGGCGGCACAACCCGCACCCCGACTGGCTGAGACGCCTGTCAGTCACTCTTAGTCCCGCCCCGCTTCCGTTCGGCTTCTACACTGGCCCCCCCACTCCTCTGATTGGCTGCGGCGCTTGTCAGTCACGCCTAGTCCCGCCCGGCTCCGGCGGCGCCGGATCACTGCTCTGATTGGCTGCGGCGGTTGTCAATCACGCTTAGTCCCGCCCGGCGCCGACGGCGCCCCCCCCACGCCTCTGATTGGCTGCGGCGGTTGTCAATCACGCTTAGTCCCGCCCGGCGCCGGCTCCGCCCCCCACTCCTCTGATTGGCTGATGCGCACGTGACCCGCTCCTAGCCACGCCCCTCTCCGGCTCCGCCCCCCCTCTCCTCTGATTGGCTGATGCGCACGTGACCCGCTCCTAGCCACGCCCCTCTCCGGCTCCGCCCCCCCTCTCCTCTGATTGGCTGATGAGTACGTCACCCGCTCGTAGCCACGCCCCTCGCCGGCTCCGCCCCCTCACTCTTCTGATTGGCTGATGAGCACGTCACCCGCTCCTAGCCACGCCCCTCTCCGACACCGCCCCCCCACTCCTCTGATTGGCTGAGGCGAAGCCGAACCCTCCCGAAGCGGCGGAACCGGCCGAAGAGAACCGAGCGGAGCCGAAGCCGCCTGAAGGGGACGGAGCCGCCCGAAGGGAGCCGAGCGCAGCCGAAGCCGCCTGAGGGGGACGGAGCCGCCCGAAGGGAACCGAGCGCAGCCGAAGCCGCCTGAGGGGGACGGAACCGCCCGGAGGGACCGGAGTGGCTGCCACGGGGTCCCAGGGGAGCCGACAGCTGCCATTGCCCCCCCCGTTTGCCTCCGCCGAGTCCCGTTACCCCCATGATTCGCCTCGGCTCGGTACGGTACGGTCCGGGCCCGGTTCGGCGGCACAAGCCGCACCCCGACTGGCTGAGACGCCTGTCAGTCACTCTTACTCCCGCCCCGCTTCCGTACGGCTTCTACACTGGCCCCCCCACTCCTCTGATTGGCTGCGGCGCTTGTCAGTCACGCCTAGTCCCGCCCGGCTCCGGCGGCGCGGGATCACTGCTCTGATTGGCTACGGCGGTTGTCAATCACGCTTAGTCCCGCCCGGCGCCGGCGGCGCCCCCCCACTCCTCTGATTGGCTGCGGCGGTTGTCAATCACGCTTAGTCCCGCCCTGCGCCGACGGCGCCCCCCCACGCCTCTGATTGGCTGCGGCGCTTGTCAATCACGCTTAGTCCCGCCCTGCGCCGACGGCGCCCCCCCACGCCTCTGATTGGCTGCGGCGGTTGTCAATCACGCTTAGTCCCGCCCGGCGCCGACGGCGCCCCCCCACGCCTCTGATTGGCTGCGGCGGTTGTCAATCACGCTTAGTCCCGCCCGGCGCCGGCTCCGCCCCCCACTCCTCTGATTGGCTGATGCGCACGTGACCCGCTCCTAGCCACGCCCCTCTCCGGCTCCGCCCCCCCTCTCCTCTGATTGGCTGATGCGCACGTGACCCGCTCCTAGCCACGCCCCTCTCCGGCTCCGCCCCCCCTCTCCTCTGATTGGCTGATGCGCACGTGACCCGCTCCTAGCCACGCCCCTCGCCGGCTCCGCCCCCCCCACTCTTCTGATTGGCTGATGAGCACGTCACCCGCTCCTAGCCACGCCCCTCTCCGACACCGCCCCCCCACTCCTCTGATTGGCTGAGGCGAAGCCGAACCCTCCCGAAGCGGCGGAACCGGCCGAAGAGAACCGAGCGGAGCCGTAGCCGCCTGAGGGGGACGGAGCCGCCCGAAGGGAACCGAGCGCAGCCGAAGCCGCCTGAGGGGGACGGAGCCGCCCGGAGGGACCGGAGTGGCTTCCATGGGGTCCCAGGGGAGCCGACAGCTGCCATTGCCCCCCCCGTTTGCCTCCGCCGAGTCCCGTTACCCTCATGATTCGCCTCGGCTCGGTACGGTACGGTCCGGGCCCGGTTCGGCGGCACAACCCGCACCCCGACTGGCTGAGACGCCTGTCAGTCACTCTTAGTCCCGCCCCGCTTCCGTTCGGCTTCTACACTGGCCCCCCCACTCCTCTGATTGGCTGCGGCGCTTGTCAGTCACGCCTAGTCCCGCCCGGCTCCGGCGGCGCCGGATCACTGCTCTGATTGGCTGCGGCGGTTGTCAATCACGCTTAGTCCCGCCCGGCGCCGACGGCGCCCCCCCACGCCTCTGATTGGCTGCGGCGGTTGTCAATCACGCTTAGTCCCGCCCGGCGCCGGCTCCGCCCCCCACTCCTCTGATTGGCTGATGCGCACGTGACCCGCTCCTAGCCACGCCCCTCTCCGGCTCCGCCCCCCCTCTCCTCTGATTGGCTGATGCGCACGTGACCCGCTCCTAGCCACGCCCCTCGCCGGCTCCGCCCCCCCCTCCTCTGATTGGCTGATGAGTACGTCACCCGCTCGTAGCCACGCCCCTCGCCGGCTCCGCCCCCCCACTCTTCTGATTGGCTGATGAGCACGTCACCCGCTCCTAGCCACGCCCCTCTCCGACACCGCCCCCCCACTCCTCTGATTGGCTGAGGCGAAGCCGAACCCTCCCGAAGCGGCGGAACCGGCCGAAGAGAACCGAGCGGAGCCGAAGCCGCCTGAGGGGGACGGAGCCGCCCGAAGGGAACCGAGCGGAGCCGAAGCCGCCTGAGGGGGACGGAGCCGCCCGGAGGGACCGGAGTGGCTTCCATGGGGTCCCAGGGGAGCCGACAGCTGCCATTGCCCCCCCCGTTTGCCTCCGCCAAGTCCCGTTACCCCCATGATTCGCCTCGGCTCGGTACGGTACGGTCCGGACCCGGTTCGGCGGCACAACCCGCACCCCGACTGGCTGAGACGCCTGTCAGTCACTCTTACTCCCGCCCCGCTTCCGTTCGGCTTCTACACTGGCCCCCCCACTCCTCTGATTGGCTGCGGCGCTTGTCAGTCACGCCTAGTCCCGCCCGGCTCCGGCGGCGCCGGATCACTGCTCTGATTGGCTGCGGCGGTTGTCAATCACGCTTAGTCCCGCCCGGCGCCGACGGCGCCCCCCCACTCCTCTGATTGGCTGCGGCAGTTGTCAATCACGCTTAGTCCCGCCCGGCGCCGACGGCGCCCCCCCACGCCTCTGATTGGCTGCGGCGGTTGTCAATCACGCTTAGTCCCGCCCGGCGCCGACGGCGCCCCCCCACGCCTCTGATTGGCTGCGGCGGTTGTCAATCACGCTTAGTCCCGCCCGGCGCCGGCTCCGCCCCCCACTCCTCTGATTGGCTGATGCGCACGTGACCCGCTCCTAGCCACGCCCCTCTCCGGCTCCGCCCCCCCTCTCCTCTGATTGGCTGATGCGCACGTGACCCGCTCCTAGCCACGCCCCTCTCCGGCTCCGCCCCCCCTCTCCTCTGATTGGCTGATGCGCACGTGACCCGCTCCTAGCCACGCCCCTCGCCGGCTCCGCCCCCCTCCTCTGATTGGCTGATGAGTACGTCACCCGCTCGTAGCCACGCCCCTCGCCGGCTCCGCCCCCCCACTCTTCTGATTGGCTGATGAGCACGTCACCCGCTCCTAGCCACGCCCCTCTCCGACACCGCCCCCCCACTCCTCTGATTGGCTGAGGCGAAGCCGAACCCTCCCGAAGCGGCGGAACCGGCCGAAGAGAACCGAGCGGAGCCGTAGCCGCCTGAGGGGGACGGAGCCGCCCGAAGGGAACCGAGCGCAGCCGAAGCCGCCTGAGGGGGACGGAGCCGCCCGGAGGGACCGGAGTGGCTTCCATGGGGTCCCAGGGGAGCCGACAGCTGCCATTGCCCCCCCCGTTTGCCTCCGCCGAGTCCCGTTACCCTCATGATTCGCCTCGGCTCGGTACGGTACGGTCCGGGCCCGGTTCGGCGGCACAACCCGCACCCCGACTGGCTGAGACGCCTGTCAGTCACTCTTAGTCCCGCCCCGCTTCCGTTCGGCTTCTACACTGGCCCCCCCACTCCTCTGATTGGCTGCGGCGCTTGTCAGTCACGCCTAGTCCCGCCCGGCTCCGGCGGCGCCGGATCACTGCTCTGATTGGCTGCGGCGGTTGTCAATCACGCTTAGTCCCGCCCGGCGCCGACGGCGCCCCCCCACGCCTCTGATTGGCTGCGGCGGTTGTCAATCACGCTTAGTCCCGCCCGGCGCCGGCTCCGCCCCCCCACTCCTCTGATTGGCTGATGCGCACGTGACCCGCTCCTAGCCACGCCCCTCTCCGGCTCCGCCCCCCCCTCTCCTCTGATTGGCTGATGCGCACGTGACCCGCTCCTAGCCACGCCCCTCGCCGGCTCCGCCCCCCCCTCCTCTGATTGGCTGATGAGTACGTCACCCGCTCGTAGCCACGCCCCTCGCCGGCTCCGCCCCCCCACTCTTCTGATTGGCTGATGAGCACGTCACCCGCTCCTAGCCACGCCCCTCTCCGACACCGCCCCCCCACTCCTCTGATTGGCTGAGGCGAAGCCGAACCCTCCCGAAGCGGCGGAACCGGCCGAAGAGAACCGAGCGGAGCCGAAGCCGCCTGAGGGGGACGGAGCCGCCCGAAGGGAACCGAGCGGAGCCGAAGCCGCCTGAGGGGGACGGAGCCGCCCGGAGGGACCGGAGTGGCTTCCATGGGGTCCCAGGGGAGCCGACAGCTGCCATTGCCCCCCCCGTTTGCCTCCGCCAAGTCCCGTTACCCCCATGATTCGCCTCGGCTCGGTACGGTACGGTCCGGACCCGGTTCGGCGGCACAACCCGCACCCCGACTGGCTGAGACGCCTGTCAGTCACTCTTACTCCCGCCCCGCTTCCGTTCGGCTTCTACACTGGCCCCCCCACTCCTCTGATTGGCTGCGGCGCTTGTCAGTCACGCCTAGTCCCGCCCGGCTCCGGCGGCGCCGGATCACTGCTCTGATTGGCTGCGGCGGTTGTCAATCACGCTTAGTCCCGCCCGGCGCCGACGGCGCCCCCCCACTCCTCTGATTGGCTGCGGCAGTTGTCAATCACGCTTAGTCCCGCCCGGCGCCGACGGCGCCCCCCCACGCCTCTGATTGGCTGCGGCGGTTGTCAATCACGCTTAGTCCCGCCCGGCGCCGACGGCGCCCCCCCCACGCCTCTGATTGGCTGCGGCGGTTGTCAATCACGCTTAGTCCCGCCCGGCGCCGGCTCCGCCCCCCACTCCTCTGATTGGCTGATGCGCACGTGACCCGCTCCTAGCCACGCCCCTCTCCGGCTCCGCCCCCCCTCTCCTCTGATTGGCTGATGCGCACGTGACCCGCTCCTAGCCACGCCCCTCTCCGGCTCCGCCCCCCCTCTCCTCTGATTGGCTGATGCGCACGTGACCCGCTCCTAGCCACGCCCCTCGCCGGCTCCGCCCCCCCCTCCTCTGATTGGCTGATGAGTACGTCACCCGCTCGTAGCCACGCCCCTCGCCGGCTCCGCCCCCCCACTCTTCTGATTGGCTGATGAGCACGTCACCCGCTCCTAGCCACGCCCCTCTCCGACACCGCCCCCCCACTCCTCTGATTGGCTGAGGCGAAGCCGAACCCTCCCGAAGCGGCGGAACCGGCCGAAGAGAACCGAGCGGAGCCGAAGCCGCCTGAGGGGGACGGAGCCGCCCGAAGGGAACCGAGCGGAGCCGAAGCCGCCTGAGGGGGACGGAGCCGCCCGGAGGGACCGGAGTGGCTTCCATGGGGTCCCAGGGGAGCCGACAGCTGCCATTGCCCCCCCCCGTTTGCCTCCGCCAAGTCCCGTTACCCCCATGATTCGCCTCGGCTCGGTACGGTACGGTCCGGACCCGGTTCGGCGGCACAACCCGCACCCCGACTGGCTGAGACGCCTGTCAGTCACTCTTACTCCCGCCCCGCTTCCGTTCGGCTTCTACACTGGCCCCCCCACTCCTCTGATTGGCTGCGGCGCTTGTCAGTCACGCCTAGTCCCGCCCGGCTCCGGCGGCGCCGGATCACTGCTCTGATTGGCTGCGGCGGTTGTCAATCACGCTTAGTCCCGCCCGGCGCCGACGGCGCCCCCCCACTCCTCTGATTGGCTGCGGCAGTTGTCAATCACGCTTAGTCCCGCCCGGCGCCGACGGCGCCCCCCCCCGCCTCTGATTGGCTGCGGCGGTTGTCAATCACGCTTAGTCCCGCCCGGCGCCGACGGCGCCCCCCCCACGCCTCTGATTGGCTGCGGCGGTTGTCAATCACGCTTAGTCCCGCCCGGCGCCGGCTCCGCCCCCCACTCCTCTGATTGGCTGATGCGCACGTGACCCGCTCCTAGCCACGCCCCTCTCCGGCTCCGCCCCCCCCTCTCCTCTGATTGGCTGATGCGCACGTGACCCGCTCCTAGCCACGCCCCTCTCCGGCTCCGCCCCCCTCTCCTCTGATTGGCTGATGCGCACGTGACCCGCTCCTAGCCACGCCCCTCGCCGGCTCCGCCCCCCTCCTCTGATTGGCTGATGAGTACGTCACCCGCTCGTAGCCACGCCCCTCGCCGGCTCCGCCCCCCCACTCTTCTGATTGGCTGATGAGCACGTCACCCGCTCCTAGCCACGCCCCTCTCCGACACCGCCCCCCCACTCCTCTGATTGGCTGAGGCGAAGCCGAACCCTCCCGAAGCGGCGGAACCGGCCGAAGAGAACCGAGCGGAGCCGTAGCCGCCTGAGGGGGACGGAGCCGCCCGAAGGGAACCGAGCGCAGCCGAAGCCGCCTGAGGGGGACGGAGCCGCCCGGAGGGACCGGAGTGGCTTCCATGGGGTCCCAGGGGAGCCGACAGCTGCCATTGCCCCCCCCGTTTGCCTCCGCCGAGTCCCGTTACCCTCATGATTCGCCTCGGCTCGGTACGGTACGGTCCGGGCCCGGTTCGGCGGCACAACCCGCACCCCGACTGGCTGAGACGCCTGTCAGTCACTCTTAGTCCCGCCCCGCTTCCGTTCGGCTTCTACACTGGCCCCCCCACTCCTCTGATTGGCTGCGGCGCTTGTCAGTCACGCCTAGTCCCGCCCGGCTCCGGCGGCGCCGGATCACTGCTCTGATTGGCTGCGGCGGTTGTCAATCACGCTTAGTCCCGCCCGGCGCCGACGGCGCCCCCCCACGCCTCTGATTGGCTGCGGCGGTTGTCAATCACGCTTAGTCCCGCCCGGCGCCGGCGGCGCCCCCCCACTCCTGTGATTGGCTTCTGCGCACGTGACCCTTTCGTAGCCACGCCCCTCTCCGGCTCCGCCCCCCCTCCTCTGATTGGCTGATGCGCACGTCACCCGCTCGTAGCCACGCCCCTTCGGTCATCGCCCCCCACTCCTCTGATTGGCTGAGGCTCCACCCGCGCAGTCGCTTTTCTTCACCTTGTGCAGTACCGAACTTTGGCCACATGATGGCAGCACCAGTCGTCTCTCGGCGCTGCACCTCCGCTTTCCCGACCCGGTTTGCCGCTGATTGCCGCCCGAAGGACACACGGTAGTACCGGACAGTGGCCCCCAGCCGCTTTCTCCCCCGTCGCCCCCCATTTCAATGCTGAATTTTCGACAGAGCGGCCCCCCCCCTCCCGTCTTCACCGACACATGACGGCAGCAGCGAGCGGCTTCCGGAGCCGCTCCGCCCCCCCCCACCTCCACCACCTGCAGTACCGCCGTTCGGACGCACGGTGGCAGCACACGCTCCCTTTTTCGGTGCCGCAGGGGAAACGGGCTCCGGAGCTGCTGCTCCGCGCCCGGCTTCAGTCCTCCGTGGAATGCTCCTCGGAGCGGTGCTTTTGGTTTTGCAAACGCCGCAGGCATCACCTGCACACACAGAGCTCCTGCCCTCGCTTGGCCACCTGAAATTCAGAGGGAGCTCTGCACACGGCCTCTCCGGTGCCCGATCTCTGGATCTCTCTCTAAGAGATGGGGCTGTTCTCTGGATAAAGCACGCCGGGGTTTGCTCTGTTGAAGAGCCCTTTTCTCCCTGGATCTCCTCCTGGGCTGCAGCCATCAGCCAAAACGGAAAGCACTGCTCATCCTACCTCTTTTACCCCAGGTGCTGCTTTGCCCCCAGATCATTGAGGGAGGAGTTGTGGCTGCTGCCTGGGGTATAAAGGCGCAGTGTTGCCGGGAGAGGCTCATTCAGCTCTCGGGCTTCAGCGGGTTGAGTTCTCTGTGCTGTGCTTTGTGTTTTGTAGCTTTGGAGTCTTGCGGCGTTTTGTGCTGTTGTGCTGGGATGTTTGCCGTAATGGAATCAGCTGAGTGCGGAGCATCAGGACCTCTCAAGGCTTCCCAGTGAGTGCATTAACAAGTGTCTCTGTACGGCTTTCTTTTCAGGGCTGTTATATTTATATTGTTATAATTTTATTATACTTGTCAGTCACAGCACACGGAGCGCGAGCGTCCAGCCCGGCTCCCACAGTTGGGGAGCCGCTACCGAAAGCTGGTGCTGGGCATCCCCTACACACGGAGGCACCCGGAGCGGTGCCACCAGTATGCCGAGCAAGCCTGGGTAGGGGATGGCCAGCGACAGCTTTTCCGGACAGATTTCAGCCGTCCATGCCTCAGTTTTCCTATCTATAAGCCAGGAACAACAGCAATTCTCCCCTGCTTCCCTGCGCTTCCCAGTTTGCCGGTTTTATTTATTCTCTTCTCTGTTCCTTTGAAAGGCAGCTCCCACCCGTAAGCACCAAAGAGTCCTCCTCAGCCTCGGGTCTGAGTCAGCTCCCCGGGCATGGGGCATTCTGTGCTGCAGGGAACAGAGCGTGCGGGCGACACGGGTCCTGCATGGACAGTAAGTAAAGGGCTCAAAGGAAAAGAGGGGGAAACAGAAAAGTCTAAAGCCATTTTTCAGGGTTCCAGCCCCTTCCCCAAATTGGTTGCTTCTTTTTGGCACTTCCCGCTGTTTCGAAGAGCTTTAATGATGCTGGGTTGTATGAGCCGATAGGCTCAGAGCCCCGCAGTCATGCTTTTGCTGGGCTGATGTTGTCAATTCTCCTTTGTTTTCCCTCAGCCTCGTTGCTGCTCTCGTCTGCGTGCGATCATCCAGGGTGAGACCAGGGGACATACTAGGAAGACTGCTTGGGATGCCTTCCGTCTTCTCCCTGCGTACCAGGAACTCTGTCATCTGACGGTGAGTAATACCAGTGTGCTTTTGTACACGGTATGCAGCCTGCCAAAGTGTTTTGCTTCCAAGTTACCATTGTGTATTACCCAAAAGCAACTGAGACATTTGGGGTTAGCTTTGTATATAGATACAGATGAGGCATCTGAAGCGTGTCTGTCTGTAAAAAATACCTACATTTAGATCAGACTCAAATCTCTCTGGAGAAGATGTTGTTCCTTATGGTCCTGCTGAAGTCTGTTTGGAAGAGATACCAAGCAATAGTGGCTCTGTCTAAATAACAAGTATTATTAGTTTGGGCCTGTTTTATTGGCTGGAAAGGCTTCTGAAGAAGCACACCAGCGTACTGGGAATATAATGGGAGGTGTAAAGGGCTTTGTTAACCTTTACTGGGACTTGAACGCTTGTGGTGGAAGGAAAATTTGGCAGGCATAGGTGTTAGTTTGTATAAGGGAAGCCTTAGGTTGGGTGGTGTCAGTGTCGGTTTGGGTCTTACAGGGGTCAGGTTGGATACTGCTGGTGGCCCTTTGGGAGCCATTGGTGTTAGGATGGATAGTACAGAGTGGGTGAGGTTGGAAGGGATTTCCTGCTGTTTACTCCAAGCCCTTGCTCAGCCTCTGGTGCCTTGTCCTCTCTGAACATCTCCAAGATCTCTACAAGTTTCTTTGGGCAACGTGTTCTGGTGATTGGTTTGTTTGAGAGTAAACCTTTTCTCTTAATGTTTAAATGAACTTTCCTGCCCTGTGTTTCGTTTCCTGCCCATTGCCTCTGTCTGTGGTTTTGGTTGTGTTGTGACACGGGGAACAGCTCCATGGGGTGCTACAAAATGTCATCAGACAGCCTGGGTGACCTTTGAAGGTACCACCTTTTCCATTGGCAGTGAGATAAGAACCTGGTTTGGGTTTTTTGCCTTCCCCTACATGTGTTTGCCTTCCCCCTGATGTGTTTGGAAAATAAAGCTAGGACTGCTGGCTTTTGTGTTGCAAGGAGGGGAACAGGTAGGCAGAGGTATTTGTAGAATATAATGCATCCCATTTTTATTTTATGTAGATGAGGTGCCAACCAGCAATTAATAATGTGGGAAGTTAACCAGATTTGAAGAAACATGAAAGAGGGTTTATGAGTGAATCAGAACTGAGCAGATGACCTGCTTTGATTGAGCTCTATGCACTTGCTGGAATGTTTTTCTTTTTTTGGGGTTTTTTTTTTGGTCAGTTGAGGGAGTCAGTGCTGACATGCTGTAGAGAAGTAAATTGGTGAATCTGGGTGAAACTGGCTCAGTTTAATTTGTATACACAGCCCCACAAACATAGGAATTCGTAATCCCTGTGATGGATTTGAAATGAAAATCTACTGCTGTGACATGTGAGGGTGAGCGGACATTGCAATTGCCAGACAGAACACCAGACTTTAACAGTAAAATTCGCTCATCTCATGCAGAAGTGGAGCAGCAGACTGGGTATTATGGTGCAGTTCAGGGCTCAAACTCAGAGAAGCTGTGCTTCAGCTCCTGTTTTCCTAGCATTTAACCATACGAAGAACCTATGGAGAAGCTTGGTTGCAACTTGTGGTCTGCTAGGGTAGTGAAGGAAGTAGGCTGTGAGGGAGATCAGGTCTTTTAAGTTTTAGGTTGCTACTTCTTTGGGCACTTGGAGGACTAGTTTCAGTCTGTTACTGTTCTCTGCTGGTAACAAGGAGTAGCTGATGACTAAGACAGTCAAGGTAACCAGATGGTCCATTGGGCCGTTCCACCTTTCACTTGTACGTGACAGGACTGAGTGGCACAAGCAAGCAACCTATCCTGTCCTGTAAACTCCATTACTATTTATTCCCTTTTTTTCTCAACTTAAACCACATAAAAGCAGCTACTTTTCTTTCCGGGCATAGAAACAATGTTCTCCCTGTAATGAGCTGCTCCATGGTGTGTTCCTACCCATGGATATCATTAAAATAATAAACTCCAGATCATTAATTTGCTGCACACTGCTTGCTGTGTTAATGGCTGCTGCCTTTCCTTCCCGTCATCCTTGATGATACTGAGGGCAGGTGGCTGTTTTCTGGAGGAGCAGTCTGGTTTCCCATGGAGAAGCTGAATTGTTTCATCTCACTCTCCATCACTGGCAATGGCAAACAAGGCTCTTAGATAAATGCATATTGGTGCTTTTTTTCCTTCCTGTTGGAAAAGGTGGTACAGGCTATGTTTGTGTGTGTGTGTTCCAGTATCCAGGGGCTGGTTCATAGCCTGTTGAGCTGTGCTAGATAGTAAAATATGTTACCTCTTCTGAGAACTGATAAATATGCTTAAAAGTCTTCTGTGGAGGTATATGGATAAACTTGAAGTATCTCAGATATATGGTGCTAGATATGTTTGCTAAGGGTTTATATACACTTTGAATTGAGATATGAGTAGTGATCATCAGGGAAGAAATCTTTTCATTAACTTGATTAGGCCACAGATCCTTATACCCTGTCTTGACAGTTCTTGGACAACAACAGTCTTGCCTTAAATGGCATAGATCAAGGTCAGTCAGTAGAATATGAGATGTCTTATAAGTATCCTTACTCTATCCCCCAGTATCATGAATATTTAAAGAACTAATAACTATTTTCAGTGTATACGCAGGTAAGCTTTATCCAAGTAGACAGGTGCTCATTGTGAAGTACAGTTTTAGTCCCTTCTTTGTAATTCTTCTGTATATAGGTTGTGGTAATGGAGAGACAGAAGTGTTTGGCACTGCTGCCAGATTGTAACCAGACCTTACCTCTGCCTTTTTCTTCTCCTTGTAGCTCCTCCAGATGGACCTCCTTTCCAGCTGAACTCAATCACCACTGCACTGATTTCAGGCCTTGTCCACCTAGGAGTCACAAACGTTTTCTTTTTCGTATGTTCCTTAACTCTTCTGTGCAGAAAGTGGCATGACAGTTCAGTCTTGAGTGGCATCTGAAATGCAGGTTTCAGCTGAAACCGGTGATTTACTTGCACTTTTTCTGTGGGGCTGTCTTTCTTGTCCATGAAATATGATTCCATTAAAAAATGTTGACACAATGTTCCAGCTGTATCCAGCTTCTATACCAGCTGTTCTGTATTTTTATTTTGCTAGATTATGTTGTGTAGGTAAAGCAGCAGTGGTATTGGTAACATTCAGAAATGCTCATAAGTTCATACACACGTAGTAAGATAAGGATCTCGTCTATTTTGTCATGGCATTTTTCACATGTTTGCTTCTCAGAAGGACTTTGTTTTTATTCTATCTTGGTTAAAAATAAAAACAAACCAAAACTTGCGACACGCTTAGAATAAGTGATTTTGTGTATTGTTCATTTGGAAGTGTTTTTAGATGTATCTTCCATTGGATTGTGATGATAACATGTGAAGGACATAATTTGGTTGCATGTCTTTAAGTCATATAGTTTAAGGCAAACTGCACTTGGTCCCAGGGAATGATGCTGCAGTTCTTGAGGTGGAAAAATCTTTTTCCAGCAAAATCGTTGTGTAAGAAGCAGTGAAAACTTTAACTAATGTTTACCATCAAGTTAATTATGCACAGATGCACAAGTGTCCCAGGCCAAGTGGAATTCTGACCTTTGGCCATCAGAATTGATGAATGGCTTTTGTGGCAAATGAGGAGTGCCAGCAGAAGGGATTCAGGGCCTTGTGTGACTCCTTGGGAGAAGGCTTGGTTTGGAAAAGAGGTCAGATGTGGACTTTGGGTTTCGTTTACCCACATCTATAATGGGGTCAAGAGTAGTTCCACATAGTTCAGTGTGTGGTTCATACTCTGTCCCATGAGGTGGGTCTTCTGTGGCCTAAGTCCAGTTTATTTAAGAACGTTTCATGTGCAGAGCAGTTCACAGCCTGAATTGGTTTAATCTGCAACATCTGGAAATAACTTTACCGAAGTCCCCTGACAGTGAAGACTAAGCCATTACAGAAGGTAAGTCCTTGTAGCCACTGAGAGCTGGCTAAACTTGCCCCTTGAGGTGGTAGAAAAACTGACAGTCCAGAAGGCATTTAGGCACAGGGGTAGAACAAATAAATTCTGTTTAAGGGCCTCTCACTCGGGCACAATCATATGATAAACCATTTAAACAGTTTCCAGTGTATGGTGCTGCGTGGCAGCCTTGGAGCCCAGACAAAGCCACCCTGAGCGCTCTGCAGTTGCTGAAGTAGGTGTGCTCTCCAGCTTCTTTGGAATTCCTGCTTCGGCTTTATAAATCCCTTGGTGATCCTTCTGAGAAAATGCCGGTGTCAGAGCAAATTATTATTACTACTGACATGATAATAAAAGGTGAAATCAGATGTTTGCTTGGAAAATTGAATTCCTGCTATAAAATGATGCTGTCCAGGGCTGTGCATTGCACAGTACCTGCATTTGCTCATTTAAAGTAGTATGTCATCTACTCTACAGCTGCTTTTCAGCTCCTCCCCTCTCCTCCCAGTAATTGGCAAATGATGGGATGTGGTTACATGGCCATTTACAGTACTTATTAGCATTTCATTTATAACATTATCATCCAAACCAGATTTAATTGCTGTCTGGGTGTAAACATTTCTATCTTGCAAATGGCAACTCCATTCACTTCTCTGCCACTGAGGAATACGGTATATTCTCAGAAGAGAAAACACAAATTTGTCACGGATGGCTGCATCCACTGTAACTGAAGAAGAAAGAGCTTAAAAGACGCTGTGGCTCCTTGGGAGTATAGACAAGGATAACAGCATAAATTGCATTCAAATATTTGCAAATATGGTACAGTAATTTGGCATGGCTCCTTTGGTTTTTATCTCATAGGAGGGAAATGTTATAAATTTTCTGATTTAGTATCCTAAAGATCACAAAGTCTCACTCTTAAAAGTGTTTGTGAGAGCATCCGCAGCCTAGCCACTGTACGATTGTTCCCAAAAGAGCATCTGTCTGTGCTTTGCCAAACCTGTGTTTAAATATAAGTGTTGATAGCTTGGCATTCATTTCTGTTGGAGAGATGCTAAGCAGTGGTCAGGGAATTTTTCCTTGGTGTTTAGTCCCAAACTTCATTATATTTCTCCCCCTGTACTTACCTGGACGTATTTTTAGCTATCCACATTTAAATCCCCTTCAAGGGATGTATGAACCCCTTCAGGAGCTGCTGCTTTCCACAATATGGTGCTTTTTAAATTTTTTTTTTAAATGTTGATATGTTTGGGTTTTTTTCTTCAAAAGTATTAAAGCAGAATATTTATTAGCTTGATTTCTAGCCTGTGAAAATACAAGGAAATGAGTAGATGAAGTCTGTATGGAATATATGGAATCAGTCTGACAATGGATAAAAATAGGTACTGGAATCTCTCACAGAATGGATATTTTGGATTTCTTTTGTTTTAAGTGTTAATGCTTTGCATGTAGATGAGGTTTAATGCAAGCCATGTTCAAAGTATTACTCTTAAGTTTTAAGACCTAAGTCACTGAGAATCTTCCCATGCAGACTATGTCTATCACACTGCCTACGTCCTCAGAGAATAGCAGCAGAAGCTGTTAAATAAAAAACCTCCAAATAATAAAACAACCAAACCCAAACCACAAAGGGATCTGTCCTTAGTGTAATTCCTGAGAGAAAGCAGGAGCAGCTCGGGGTGTGTGATGCATGTAGGATGATCATTCATTTCTAATCTTGTGGAAGTGTGTAGTGACAGAAAACAATCCAGAAATGTGTATTTTTGTGCAGTTCATATTATTACAGTACACATACAAATACATGGGCAGCCCACTAGAGTTCATATAGTGTGATATATGAAACATCTGCTTTATGTATTAGGAAACCTGGACTTTGACAAACTCAACTGGAAGTATGGGATGGCAAGAGATGAAACAGGCCACTTGAGAAACTTATGATATAGATAGGTGTCTGCTTTTTCAGGAGTTGCTTGACAAGAAGGGAGCTGTAACTTGGCCTATTTTCTCATTGGCAAATAGGAGAATCCTCAGGAAGCCACAGCTGGCTGCTTTTCCTTCAGCAGGGCTGTGCAGATGAAGAAATAGGGCTCCAGCAAAGCCAGGGAGTAAAGTCAGGACTGGCACTATGGGTGAGAGCACGTGGGATTTTGCCAGGTGTTAAAAGGATAGACAGGCTCTGGGAATAAACACGTTGCCTTTGTGACTGCTCAGGAACCAGTGACGATCCCAAGTATCTGGTAACACTGCAGGAGTTCACGTGTTCAGACAAGGCTATTTCTTCAGCATTCGGTGGGGGGGTGCTGCTCCTGAGCAATGTCCTTGAACAGCAGGAAGGTGAGCTCCTGCTCCTTGCATTCTGAACTGAGGCTTGGCATCAGCCTGGGAGGATCTCTGTTGTGCACAACATAGTTATAGTGCACATGAAATAACAGACTGGTTCCAGGTATGCTTCTGTATTGGAGAGTTCATTCTGACTTCTGGATTTATCCTGCATATTTTGGTTTGTTTTTTTGTTGCTGATGATTTAATGCCACGGTGTTGCTGTGTGTGCTTCTTTGATCGTCTTGTACTCTGGAAATGAACAGTCTCATCAGTACCCTCAAATGATCTTTTGATAGTGGTCTGTAATATCTATTCTATAATATACAGTCTTATGTTCTAGACAAACTTTTTCTGAAACAGCTGAATTGCTTATTGGGGACATAATTACCCTGTGTTGTAGTTACTTCTGCTGTTTGCTGCTTTGTCATTAAAAAGTGATAAAATTAATACTTTTGATCACTGCTTGTCCCCACCTCCTCTACTGTCCAGCCTCTTGGTTGATAGAAGTTTATTTAGGCTGGAGATCCACAGGAACCTTGCTGGAGATTACTAAACTGCTATGGTGGATGTAAATCATTTGCTTAGAGAGAGGAAGAAGCTGCATAATCAATTATTGATCTCTCCTGCTCTGTGCTTCCTCCTCTGATTGAATCTTCCAAAATACTGATACAGACTTAGAGCGAGAAAAAAGTATGAGATGGGGATGAATGTGCCTGACCTTCCCGTGGGGTGGAGGCAGTTCAAGAGCTGTAAGACAGGCAGAGCGTGAGAGGTGAAGTCATCTGGCAGTATATGACATTGTATAGCTGCTGAGAGAGAAAGTTTCAGAGGGACTGGTACTAAACGTTCCCATTTTGGGTAAGAACCCCATTCAGAGCAGCACCAAGATACATGAACCAAGTCATTGCCAAACATGGGGCCAGAATTAAGGTTCTCTGTAGTGCATGACTGCTTTCCTGTCTGGTCAAAAAGACTGAATCCAGCAGCTGTCTGGGATATGCTGGGGAAAAAACATAGGTTGACAGTTTATTAAAAAGGCTGACTGTTCATGCCTCAGCTGCTTGAAAGGGTGAGAGTTTTTGAAGGCGCTTGCTACCTTTCTGTTGGAACGATTGTTTAATGAGATTTGACTGCTGTACTGAGGGTTATCTTGAGGATATATCTCAAGAGGTACATGGGATCCTTATAATGTTTCTTTGTGGACCCAGGGCCACAGTCTCTGGGATTTTGATGGTTAAATCGAGCCCTAGAGTTTTGTTAGGAGCATCTTTAACAGGTACAAAGGAAAGGCTTTTTAAACAGCCTTAACTCATTTGAAGTTGTCACCCTGTGGACAGGAAAAAATAAAGTGAAGCAAGCCCCACACATACCACGTGGCAGAGACCAATCCACCTCAAACCAAAATCAATTTTATGCTTCCTGTTATTGTGTTAGATAGAGGATTGAAAACTTGCTTTTTCAATTGATTTGTTTTCTACTGCAAAACTAATTATGTCCAGTGCATTTGTTCCTCTACCTGCCTCTGGAGGAGAAAATATATTGGCAACGGTGGCTCCTGTCCTTTGCTCAGGCAGCTGTGTCAATATCCCCATTGCTTCATTGTTTGTTGAAGGGTGAAAGATCCCAAATTTCAGCCAAGTCCTCCATGCATTCATTCTTTCAAAACGCCCTTTTCAGCCCTGGCAGCCCCCAGACACACGCTGTTGATTGCAGCCACCCACAGTGATGCCTTCAAAGGCAGAGTGAATACATGGATGCACATCAAGAGGAATCTGGCCCTAGGAGTGGTGGTTGCTAACACATTTTGCCTTTACCAGGGATTTTCAGAGATGTCAAATCAAGGACCTGAATTTCTGAGGGTTTTGGAACTGCAATGTAGTGAGCTATAAGAGGACTTTTTCTGCTATTTTTGGTTGGGTTTTTGATAGTTTGGAAAAGTGAGAGCCTGGGAGGAAACCCTCCCTTTGTTTTAGCAGTTTTTAAGCCTAAAATGTTGCTTTTCTGGAGATGCTTGGTAGACACGCAGGTAACCAGCTGTTCCTGGGGTTCCTGTCTGGATTACTGCTGTGCAACTCTTCTAATGCCAGTGGTGACTGCAGAGTGGATATCGTGGTCCATACCAGCCTCAGAGATATGGTGGCATAGTCCAATTTAAAGTTTAGTGAGCCACAGTCTTCACATGTAGCTCTTCCTCTTAAGGTGTGAAAGTTGCAGAGTGCCACATGTTTCACTGAAGATGGCAGCAAACTCCCATGCCCATACTGGATCCTCCTAAATCCTATAGACATACTGGATAATGCAGCAGATCTGCTGAGAAAGAGCTTTCCACAGGAACAAAGTTGGTTTCTAACTAAATGTAATGGCTCTGAGATGGACTTTTCAGAGTAATGGTTTCCCCAGATAGTAAGGGCTGCATTGGGCAGTAGAAGCTTCTGTTGACATTGCCTTGCTAAAGAGCAGGTCTCAAGGCACCAAAACAGCTAGTAAGCTTGTCCTCTGCAGCAGGGCCCTGGCTGCCACAGAGCTCTGGTGCAGTGTGTTGGGAATTCCACAGCAGATCCCCTATATATGAAAAAGCAGAAGGGTTTTAATAAATTAAACGTGAGCTTCTCCAATGCAGTCACTTCATTTGCTGCTCACTAATACGTATTTTGTTATTTTCTGTTTGTTTCACGCTGTCATCTGCTTTCAGTTTTCAAAATGCTAGGGATGTTTGTTTTGTTGGCAGGTAATAGTATCGTAGATGCCAATGGCGAATCCAGAAGCATTTGGATATGCCAGGATGCTGATCTGTGTGGTGCATGCTCCTTCTTAGCTGGGACAGCCTGTGTAGAATGGGAGGAATTGGCACATGAAGGAGGAAACAAATAAGCACAACACACTTCTTGTCCCTAGAAGCAGTAGAGCAACTGGGGATTTTCTGACAGGTGAAATATTGATGAGCTGGTCCTCTCTGAGGACTCAGGGGCTTTTGAAGCCCTGAACACTTCCTGTGAGAGGCTCAGTGCTTCAAAACCTTGAGCTTAGATGTAATTCAGCCTCAGATATGGGGGAATGATGTTTTCATGTTTTTTTCATGCTTTGGGGTCCTTGGAGCAGAGGTGAACAATTCAAGTACTGATGGGCAGTGGAAGACTTCAATTTACCTGTCCTCCTTCAGCACCACTCCTTCTCCTGCCCCACTGCATGCAGCTGCCTGCTATGTGTCATCTGCTACCTGCAGTGCCCTGTTTTTCCACAATGTCCCTGGCTTTTGGCAGTGCTTTATTTTTGTTGGCTGCAATTGGCCTAGCTTACGTGTTTGCTGTGTCATCAGTTAATATATTAATGTCATACTTAAACAGTAATGTAATTAGCCATTTCTCTCACTTTATAACTTATGGATATAAGGCAAGCACTGTCTTTAATATAGCATTATGTGTGTTTAATATAGCATTTTCAGCCCTGGCAGCCCCCAGACACACGCTGTTGATTGCAGCCACCCACAGTGATGCCTTCAAAGGCAGAGTGAATACATGGATGCACATCAAGAGGAATCTGGCCCTAGGAGTGGTGGTTGCTAACACCACTGTGTTTAATATAGCATTATTTGTGTTTAATATAGCATTATTTGGAGTTACAGTTTTAGTCCAGAGGTTCAGTAATCATTAATCTCTTAGTTAGATGCTATATTGCATGCAGATGTCCCTTCCAACCTGAATGATGCTATGATAGTAATTAGTGCCCCAGCCATACTGTCTTTCTGTGACCATGGAACTTTCTCTAGAATTATGAGTTGTGAATTTGAAGAAACCACCCAGCTGTGAGTTGTGATACAGTATTACTTTTATGAGATTAGTGGCAGTTGTAAAGAAGATGTAATTTATCCTGTTGATCTCCAAAGAATCAGATTGATGGGGACACACATCTGTGCTTCTAGTAATTTTTACAGGATTGATTAGAGTGGGCAAAATTAATACTCTCAAGTTCCAAATGCATTAGTGGGTACCAAAAATCACAACGCTCTACACCTAGCTATCAAACCCAGTAACTTCTCCTTGATATCTTCAGTACAATTAAACACGTTCAGTACAAAAATCTTTGCTATACCAAAATTGGAACAAGTAGCATGAGCATAGAATAAAGTAGATTTAGTATAAAATAATTCAGGGATTTCATTCTTGATTGCATGTATAGGTTTGGTGCTTAAATCATTAAAACATCACTTGTAGAGAGCTGAAATTTTTAGGTAAGTTGAACTTCCTGCAAAACAACCACAAAACTGCAAGTTTAAAATACTTAAGTAATCTGGGGTTCTTCAGACTATAAAATAGTTTGGTGCAGGTCATGGATTACCATGTCCAGGTTAACATGCATGTCACCTATAAAGAAAGTGACTATTGTGCATCTTTGTGCCAAAATAGTGCTATAGATGAGATGCTTCTCATTTTCAGTAACAAAGACAGTGTATGTGGATAAATCACAAAGTGTGCTTTCCTCTTTAAGTTAATGGGGGTCGTTTTTTAGGGTGAAACAGATTACTTGAAAGGAAGAGCACCACCTTGTGACACCAAGAATAATGCTGCTGTGGTACTCAGGAAAGGAAAGGAGTAGATTTATTTGTGTTCATCATCTAACAGGATTTGTAGAGCTGGGTTTCTCTTTCATTTGCCGTTTCTTTTTAAGTTCTAACAAGGGAACTGATCTTTTCCAAGGGATGCAAATTCAGCAAAACAGCTTTATTTCATCAATATGAAATCTCATTTTCCAATTTAATCTCAAATTCACATTTTTAATAGATTCACTTCAGAGAAAAATTGCTATGAATTCTTAGCAGATTTTAAAGCTGTCAAATAAACTATCAGGCCTTGAAAACATAAATGTGGTTTTCTTTTACAGACTTCTTACCCATTCTTCTTTCAGAAACTGTAAGGAAAGAGGGGTTTTATAAGCTCTCTTAGTAGCATGCAGGGACCTTCCTATTTAGGCTTGTACAGCTAAAGTGTTTGTATGCTCACATCCAGTTTGTGGGGAGACTCTCAGGGAAGCAGCTCCATCCTAGCGCACAGGACCATCAGCCAGACCTGTCCGTTTTTCCTCTCCTCGGCTGTCAGATGGGATGTTCAGTCAGACTAAACCAGGTTCTCACTGCCTGGACAGAGCATGGATCAGGACAGGGTCAACACTACTGGCACAAATTCCTTCTGACAAAGTTTTGCATGAGCAGGGGCTTTGGCAAGGATCAGTTGTTCAGGTACAGTGTTCAATAATCCATGCAGGAGAGCATGAGCTCTGTCAGAGAACTGGGGGGAGGCTGGCTTTACTTTTATAGAAAACAGAGTCTTTGGCGAGTTTAGAATACGTTGACTGGAAAACCACAGGTGTAATGGATGCAGGAACATCAGCAATGAGCATAGGTGGGGGTTGGTTTTCTTCTTTTTTCTTCTTTTTTCTTTTTTTCCCCCTGAAGTGTAAACTTTTCCAGAATCCAGAGCAGACACGTTTGTTAGCGAGGGCATTTATTACTATTGCCTGAGGCATTATCTCCATACCAGATTAGCATTTACTGCTGAGTTCTGTTGTGCTGTTTACTAACTGTGACATAGCTGAGCCTGGAAAGCTGGATCTCACCTGCCTTTCCAATAAAATGTCATTTTGTGCTTTCTGACTTGTCTGCTTAAAAGCCTGTTGGTTTTTTTTCAAATGCATATTTATATTTTAATGATGAATCCAGCAGTTTGAAACCAAGCCTAAAGCGGGCTCAGAGGATAAAACCAGGAATTCTCTTCCTTAGTCATGACATGCTTTAGTTTAGTTTAGCCAAAGATCTGTCAATCTTGTTCAGTGTGAGTAAGATCACACCGGAGAGATTTGAACGACTGCAACATTCAGTAAGATTGTTCCGCTAGGACAGACTATGATCTGGCACTGTCAGGTACCAAACTAATCCTGCAGTGTTAACAGGATTGGAAATTTATTTGTACCAGGTTAAGACTGGCCGGTGCGGCTGAAGTCGAGAAGTGCACAGTGATTGAATGTAATCCTGGATACCACTATTGCACAGTGCCTAGTCCAGTTCCTGTAGTTTGAAAAGGCACTTCATGGATTATGTCTCTAGAAAGAAACAGGGACAGAAGTCAAAGATACTCCTGAAGCTGTTCACTAATGAAGGAGAAAGGACAGACCTAGAGCTGAGTAAAGGGAGAAAAAATATTGCTTGAATGAGTTTTACTCTGCTTTTGCCTGGGACGAATAAAAGATGCTGTGATTTACCATCATTCCTAATTTCCTTGGCAACGTTCTGCATGTTGGGAGGTGGCTGTTTGAAAGTCATATGAAAGGAAAAGCCCTTGGAAAACTACAGTCTGATACAGGACTTTTTTCTTTCTCTAGAACAAAGCAGTTATAAACATGTACATATGTTTAGTTTTGTTGGGGTTTTTGTTTTGAAAGAGACTATAGAAGGGCCCATTTATGTGTTGCAGGCTAATTCCATCTGCTGATAAAATACACATTAGAACTCTTTTAATCCAATAAGGGATGTCCTGCATCTTTTACTGATTGCTGGTATGAAGTGCACAAAATAGAATGGTAGCTATTAGCTTGCTTTAGGAGACTTACAGATAAATAACATGTTTTGGTCATTCTGTAACATTTGTTGAGAGCTGTTTTTCTTCTTCATGTACAATTCCTGTTCCATTTTCATAGAAAAAAGAGAGAACATGATCTGTTTGGGGACTTTAACAGTTGTACAAGGTTTGCAATTGTTTGACTGATTAAAACCCTTGTATCAGGTACACAAAGGTATTTTAAAAACCCCACAAGCACCTTCTGTCAGCAACCAAATAGTTTGTGTTTTGAGGAAAGATGCTTGCACATCCTCTTCTGCCTTTGCGCATTGATCCAGTAAAACTTTTGAAGTCGTCTTTGTTAGAGGAGAAAAAATTGAAGCCTGAGTTTGAACAGAACTGTTTAATAACCTGAATATTCCAGCAGATCAGGGAAACATTTCAGTCTGTTTCCTTCTCCTCTTGGGAACCTTTTATTTCAGAGTGGGAAAGGGCAGGACTTTGAAAGAGGTGCTGGGCCATGATCTGACAGTGGCTGCTCCGCACTGTTAGAATGGCAATACCCAGCTCTATTGGCATGAGTTTTGAAAATGATGATTTATTTTGGTAAAACTGTGAGCACTGCAAGTACTGCAAAGGGAGGAATCAGCTGCCTAGGCTGAGAGCCCTCATTTCACCTGTGATCAAAGAAATCTGATCTGACCTTCAAGCAGCTTTCCCCCCCGTTACCTTTGGACTGGCAAATCTTGTCCTGAGGTCCTCATCTCCTTTCATCAGGTGAACAGGAAGCCTGGCCACCCAGCTCTAAGCTGCAAGTTCCCTGCTGTGGACGTGAGGGCTGCCAGTGTGGTGGTCCAGCCTCTGAGTCACTCATGGCTCATCACTGAGTATTTTTCCACGCAGGTGTTCTGCTAAGTCTGTATTTAGGAGACAAACTGAGAAAATTAATTTCAGGACAGAACCATCAAATCGATTTTCTCCTTTTCGCTGCTGAATTTTGTTTTTTACCAAATGCAAACAAATTTTGCTGCCAAAACCTACATAATATCTGCAGAAGAGAATATGAAAGAAGTTATTTACCGTTTTTATAGAGTAATGTGTTGTTGTTTTTATAGAGTAATGTGTTGTTCTTTCCTGTGTTTTTTGTTTGTAAGTTTTTCCTTCCCTTTTAAATAAACCATCAACAGAAAATATAATCTTGATTGCACTCCTCTGTTGGCACAACTCCATTTACTTAAAATTCCCATACAGTTGAAAATCTTCTTAATTTTAGCAAAAAAAATCAATGAAACAAAAAACATTAATCCCTGTGAGTTCTTTACATTTTCAGGACTAGAATAGAAGTCTCCACAAGTTAGGGGTAGGGAGATTTTCACTCTATCTTTCTTTTTCATTTCCCACAGGCATATTAGGCAACAGAAACTAGCAGGTGTGATTCATAGAAGCTGGGGAAGACTGTAGCTTACTCGTGCCCCTTCCACTCACATGATACAAGACAATCAGTTCCTTTAAAAGAAATGTCTGCAAAAACCATCATAGCAAGATCCAAGCCTAAATTACTTTTTGCTGGGATAGTCAGGATCAGAACAGCACATGCTGGTCTCTCTGCCTAAAATGCCTTGTAAAGTGCATTTCAAGTTCATTTAGAGGCTGTCCTATCAACAATCCCATTAGAACTGGCCATCTTCTCCTTCCTGCCTGTGTTCACTGTTACACCCCTTCTTTTTAAGAACAGCAAAAACTGCTTATTTGGACAAGCATTACTGCTATGTGTTTCAATGGCATGGTGACTTCCTTTGGTAGAAAGAAGTGAGTAGCTCTGTATTTGTTCTTCCATATAATTCCTGCAGTCATCACTCTATTTGATCTGTTTCCATGGTCTAGTCTATATTCAATTCTTTCTCCTGCACCTATGACTTGGTGAGCTTCCAAAAGTAGTCCAGCCTCAACTGTGTTTCTTAATTTTGGTAAGGCTTCCCTTAGGAATGTGGGACCAGGGTTCTGGTTACAGTGAAAAAATGCTTGAGTCACTCTCTTACATGATATGTTTGAGTACTGAGAGGAATTCATATCATACAGCACCTGAAACCCATATGCATTTTCTTTTCTATGCAGGGCATCCTCTCTTTCTTCCTATCCCTTTCTAAATCCCTTTAAAATCTGTTTTTATGATACCATTTCTGATACTCTATCTTGTCTCTATGACTACAGTCGATTTTTGCTATTGTAACTACTTTCTCACAGATGACCCTGGCGTAAAGAAATATTGGATAGGTAGAAAACTTTGCTAGAGGAGTTCTGGGGAATCATTACTCATAATGCAGTGGTCCCTCCTCACTAGCAGGCACTTCTCATTTTTCTTACCATATTTTCAGGCATGATCTCTGAACTGAAACCTCATCTTCCTTTCTTTGGGGAAGAGGAAGGACAAGGAATTCACATCCCTATTTAGTTAGCCAGTTTTACTAAGGAAACAAAAATATCCAAAGACTTGGTGGTAATTTCAGAGGAACTCAGATGTCTGCAAAACTCTTTCCTTTTAAGAGCATTTTTTTGTTGCAGTTACGATTATCTGGTTCTGTGGGATTTCCTTTTTTCCTTCCTAATGGTGTGCCTGAGACTATCTTTCCAGTCTTTTAGTTAGGCTGAGCTGCAGAATTTTAGCTCATGTATATAATGCCAAAATCTGAGACCAGAAGAGAGGTTTTATTGACCAATGAAGGGACAGCAGAAAAATTCTCATTTGTGTGCTGCTGCTGCTCTAAAGGCCCCAGATGAGGAATTTTCTCCTCTGAGATTGGGCCCAAATTGAAGATTTTCAGTAATGAAGTCATGTAATCCTCATTTGTTTAATAGTAAACTGCCCAGTAAGTCATTTATGTAGCATGGCACCATGAAGTAATTAATCCATAAAACTGACTCCATCCCCCGGGAATCTGGATGTTTGTTTTAGCATGAGTAAGCATTTTAAAGCTGAATAGTACCACTAACACATTGATTAATTCTGTCCTACAAATCTGTTCATTACATAATGCTCTCATTCTTGCAAACTTTCTAATCTGTTCCTAATGCCTTCTTCCAAAATATCCTGTCTCCTCCTTTACACTCCCCTGTTGTCCTTTGCATAGTAAAACTAACCATGAACAAGAAATGGTTTGCTAAATGTAAAGCAGAGTCTTTGGAATATGAGATCTTTGATCTCTGTGGGTTTTGAACTTTTACATTCTAAGGTTTTCCAATTAAAGCATGAATCGCAGAACTTCATAGGAAAGCAAAAGGTAACTTTCTGTCATCTGGATTTCTCAATTTTCCCTATGTACCAGGGATTAATGTTGCACACAGTTCAGCACCAGTGGCCTTGCTGTGACATTAAATTGATTATAGCGGTGTCTGGGAATTAGGGGTGGTAAAATGTACACTGTTTTATGTGTGCATTACATGTGTTAGCTTTATCCATGTAGTAATTTACCAAATCTCATTTTGTTCTACAACTGCATGTATTGACAGCAGAAGTATTGATGGTGTTTTAATTTTGGTAAAAAGCAGGGGGAGCGGGGGAGAAGACAGCACTGGAATGAGAACATTCTCTTGGCATCCAGATTTATGGATGTGGTAAATAGAAACAGAAGAATTAATTTTGTAAATGCTTAATTCACAAAACAAGTTATGTCTGCCAGGGTTTAATTGCATTATTGAGTCTGAAATGTAAAGAAAGGCAACATACAAGATGACAAAATGAAAAATAGCTCAGTTTTCCTTATACTTGCCCTGTAAGGTTGGGTTTTCCTTTTTACAGAGTTTTAAAGGGCCTTGGAGAAAATGCATGTTGCCAAGATTAAGTCCAAATAATGCTTTGTTCTTCCATGGTGCTTTCTGTGGCTTCTTTGCCCTCTCGATGTGATAAGAGTTTTTATAACCTTGAAGCAGCCACAATTAGATACAAAGGATCTTGTTAGGGAAAATGTCTCTTTTCATCAGTTAAACTAAGGAAATGATGTTCCAGACTTGGCATCTGGTGTGTTGTGCCTTTGCTCCTTTATCCAGTTGGGTTTCTCCAATCTTCTAGCAGAGAGAATCTCCAGAACTCCTGAATGACAAGGTACAGGAAAGCTGAACAGAAATACATAGGTTTGCTACAGTTCCTGTGTGGGTTAGGAGAAGAGCAAGGAAAGTGCTTTAAAGTAACATAAAGTGGGTTTTGTGTATTATAAACATAGAAGGAATTATCTAATTTGCTTTTAATCCATAAAGTTCAGCTTCTGCTTGCTGCTAGAAATAGATTGAGTAGGGCTGTTCCTACAGTTTTGATGGATTCTGGTCTTCCCTCAGGGCTTTCAAGCCTACCACCAAGCCACAGCCTATGCTGTGTTTGGGGCTCACAGTGGGGTTTGGATTCCCCCTTGTCCTTCGTTTGAGTGGGATCTATATTCTGCTAAAAAAACCCAGAACTCCTGAGGACAGAGGACGACCTCTTCAGCTGGTTTCTAGTCCCCAGGAAGGTGTACTAAGCCTTACTTAAGTAAATAAAAATAGATAAGCTGTGCCTGTTTCACAGTCCAAGTTGGAATGCTTGTAGGTTAGGGAGAGCTGTAGCTTCCCAACCATCAGGAAGTTATTTAGAAACCTAATGCTTACAGCAAAGCTGAAAATGGGAGGAGGAGTAAGGGAAAAGCTATCACTTCTTTCTTCCAGGTTTAAGAGACAGGCTTGTCCAGTTCTTTGAAAGAGTTTGTGGAGATACATACCATGAAGGATGGGCTGCCCTGAATCCCAAGCCAGGAACATCACACCATGTGCCAGCCCGACTGAGGTGTTGCAAGGAAAGGAGGGTTGAGGGGGGATGCCTACACTGATGAGGGTCACGCTGACCCAATATCAGCTCCCTTCCCATGCAGCATGTGGGTCTCTGAACAGCCTGACGCGCATCACTCTTCCCTTGTATTGTAGAGGGATATTGGTGAATTTGGGTTTGAATCCTGCTTTAGTGCCCATGTGCCTGAATCAGATATTGCTGTGATTCTCTGATTGCAGGGCCTAACCTTTCATCTACTCAAAGTCTTTTTTTATTCTCTATTGGTAGATCTTATCCATGGGTTCAGAAAGTTTCCAGCCATTCTAATTCTTACTTTATAATGAATCTTGTCATGCAAAGTGTGGTGACAAAGACAAAGAATTCTGTTTTTGCCAACTAAATTTACAAAGTTCACCCATGTGACATTAAAGGAGTTGCACAATTTAAGTGCCATTATAATATGCTGGTTTTATAATTAGAACTATCAAAGCTTATTCATATAAGCCAGCCTCCTAGTGCTCTAATTCACATTTGATCTGCAAGGCAGGAAATTTATATGCATTAAATGGCCACACATTACAAAAGGTGGCTAATCATTGGGAACAAAAAAAATCCTTTTGCATTTATTGTTCGTACAGAACTCAGTTGGTATTAATATGGCTATAATTTGCAAAGCTAAAAAAAAATCCATTGTAATTTAATAGATTCATGTCCAATTGTTGTTAAGTGCTGCTATACTTTTCTTGTAGCAGGAGGGATTGTTGCTGTTAAAGCTGATGAATCTCGCTTTGTGAAATGGTAGGTGAGGTGACATTTTAAGGTTGAAACCAGCAATTGTTATTTGGAATCAATACTTTATGTCCTAGCATAATGTAAGGTACTGTTCTGTCCTAATTGGCTGGAAGCTAAAACGCTAATGCCAACCCAGCAGATGTATCCCCAGCCTGTAGTTTCCCATGAAGATTTGGTTTGCAAATAGATGACTTTCTATTTATGGGTAAAGTAAAGCCTAATTGTGAGACTTCACAGTAGCAAGAGCTGCAATGACTGCGACTTTAAGGGAAGTGACTGGCTGATCACACTGATGCCAGAGCATACCAATGAGTTGCATCAATGTATCTTTTCCAATATGTGAAAATCTGTGATAATCAGCAGAATGTAGACAGTAAATATCCCATTGTTCTTCACAGTGAAGTGTTGCAAAATCAGAGAAATATGGCAAACTCTAATTGGATTGAATACAATTATTTCCTCTCAAATAGATTTCTGATTGCAAACTAATATAATCTAGTGATGTCCCAAATAATAACTGCAGTGCACAGATGATGCCAAATTGGAAGACTGAGCGAATGAAAGCGTTGAAGTGGTAGATTAAAAACCTATCCTAAAAATACCTCTGTTTCAGTGTGTGTTTCCACGTTTCACCTCCTATCCAGACTACCAGAATTTGTCATCGGGTGGCATTTTATTTTCAGTCCAGCCAATGTTACACTTAAAGCTTTCTTTTTTGTTTGTTTTTGGGGGGGGTTGGGGAGAGGGCAAGGAGAAAGCACACCTTGTCTATAAGTAAATCCACGAAGTTATTGTTAGTATAATTGAAGCCTTGAGAGCTTGATCATTGTTAGTCCAGATTTAATTGACCCAGAACAAGAAAGAATAATAATGCATTTACAATTGCTATAGACACACACATTTAGTTTCTAGCCTTTTTCTGGCATTATGCTTGCCCTGCTGCTGTTAGTCTAGATCCTAGTCATTTGCGTGGTACAACATGTGTAGGGAGGGACAGAGTTGTCAGCATCTGGAGTCCTTTGCCAGGAGGAGTATGATGGTGAATATGTTGGCATTTTCTTCCTCTCTCTTGGATAGAATTGAGATAGTTTTTGTATCTTTGTATATTTATATTTTTTCTTTTATATTTTTTCTTTTCATTGGTCTACTGTCTCAGGTTGCATCTGAATTACTGTACATTTTATGTATATTAAATATTATTTCTTTGTTACCTCTAAAACCAGTTTTGTCCAGCTCAAGAGACTGCATGTTCTTAACTGATGAAAACTGAGCTTTTGGAGCTGTGGAGTCTCCACTGCCAAGCCTGGATCCCCTCTCTCGTCTTCCTGTGCCAGTACTTCCTCTATGCTACATCCTGTATCTTCACTTCCAAGGCTTCTCCTGTTGTATCAGCCTTGTGTTTCTCTACACTATGTAGTGTGCTAGAGTCATAAATATTTCATTTTAAGGCATAAACTTACTGCCTTTTGTATGCAACTGTGGTTGTACCACTCCAAGATAAACAAAATAAATTAGCAATAGACACCTGAACAGCAGGAGAAACTGCTGTCACACTAAACCAAGTAAAACAAAGATAAAGGCAGGTGAAGGGAAATCTGGACTAAGCAGACCTGACAAAAGCCTCAGTTCTGAGCCTTGTAAACTCAGAACAAAACTTACAGCCCATCAGCAATGGCAATGACAGGGCTACATGGTTATAGTAATTATAGATGAACTGTGTTAAAGATACAGCTGTTTAATATTGCCTGTGGAGAGGGACTGTGTTGCTTCCACTGTGAAGATAAGTATTATTAGAAAAGATTTCTCCCTTTTGATAGACCTTGAATGTATGCTGTTTGTTTAACTTGCAACACTCGACTAAGAGAAAAATTGAATGTGGTCGATGTTTGAGCTGCATCTGAAAATGCATAAACCCACTTAAACTTACATCCTGTGATGCCTTACAAGCCATAGTATGCTTCCAATGAGACAACCATCTCAGCTATTTGTTGTGTCTGTCACTAATCACTTGCCCCATTCAGCAGAGGTCCTACATGATCTTTTTTCGCCTTTTGCTGCTGAAGTGGCATAGAAGCGCTTCTTTGTCCTTGATGTCCTTAGCAAATGTC
>NW_022994434.1:0-51615 GCF_012275295.1 Melopsittacus undulatus | reverse complement strand
CTTGGATTCTGTCTACACAGTAACCCAAAAAAAATAACCCATACACAATACACAATAACCCATATTCAGGGTTGGCACTCTGAAAGAAGAAAACCAGTTTAAAACTCAATTCCACAAGAGGTATAATTTCCTGATCTGAGGAACATCAAGGGTTGTAACTGCAAATGCATGAAGTCAATAATCCTGTTGTAGTCTTCCAATATGCAGTCTGTTTTCCTGGAGAAAAAAAAAAAAACAAGTAAATCCTGTTATGAGTGTCATTTGTTGATTCCTTCTGAGGTAAAACAGAAATTGATGGTAACTTACAACTCTTAACTGTTTTAGTTTCCATGAAATGAAGCGTGTTTATTTTTCTGTTAAGTGCTCTAAGTTCTAGATACTTTTCATATGTGATCACTAAGAAAAGTACACTTACTTATGTACACATACATATGTTATTTATTTGAGGTGTAATGGATGCATAAATTTTATAGCTGTTGGCCAAAGTAATCTTCAAATGGATTGATTTTTCAAATCACATTCTGGTCCCCAAAAGGTGACAAAGTAATCAGAAAATACTAATGTAACAAAACCCCCAAACAAACCAAAACAAACAAAACCATTAATTGGTACTGGTTGCTTCTTCCAGTGTCTGCTCTTCTGTTTTTTCCCTGGGTGGTATTTCATCATGTACTATAATCAGGAGCCAAGAACTGCATGGATCTTGACTCCTTACAGGCATGTGGGAGTATGGCAGCTCATTTATCTGCAGTTGATTGACACAAAGCCTCTCTCTAAAGTTACTTCTTCCCACAAGCAGAGCTACCCAGCTCTGTTCAGCTGCAGCTACTTGGCTTAACAGTGACTTGTCATACAGATTATTTTTCCAAGGTAGTATAGTAGGCAGCAAACAAAATGGATAGGGGAGATCAGATAGCACCTACTGTGACTGGCTGCACTGAAGACTGTATTCACAGAATTCAAGATGAAACTCTCTTTTTAAATAATATACATTATTTCATGAATTCTTTTACTGCATCTGCCCTGTTCCTTCTAACCAAATACTGTGTGTTGACCTCAGCTGGCAGCTAAGCCGCTATCCAATCACTTGCTCCTCCCCCTCAGCAGGACTGGGAGAGAACTGGAAGCACAAAACCAAGTAAAACTTGTGAGTTCAAATTGAGCGAGTTTAAGAAGGGAGCAAAGATGCATGCAAAAGCAAAGCAAAACAAGGAGTTCATTTACTACTTCCCTTTGGCAAGCAAATGTCCAAACAGTTCCTGGAAAGTAAGACATCAGCAAGTGCAGTGGTCACTTGAGAAAACAAATTTCATCACCATGAATATCCCACCATACTCCTCTTTTCCCTGATCTTTTATTGATAAGTGTGATGTCATACAGTATGACGTATCCCTTTGGTCAGTTGGGGTCAGCTGTTGTGTGACCTCCCAGCTTCTCCTCATATGAGGGTAGCAGACTGAGAAGACCTAGGTGCTATGCCAACATTCATTAATTCCTGGAACATTGGTGTGCTATCAACACTCTTTTAGTTGCAAATCCAAAACATAGCAACACACAGGCTGCTATAAAGAAAATTAACTCTATCCTAGCCAGACCTGGTAGGCTAAATATATAATCTAAACACTAAAATGCAGTGAAACTTCAATCATAGGAACCATTAGTTCAGTACAGACGTTGCATTTCAAACTCAATATTTGGGAATTTCACATTCTTCATATCATTCTCTGCATAATGTTCTCTATGTAACTGTCAGCAGTCTCTGATGGACTTCAGACATCTTAGTTTATATCTAATTCTTTATCAGTGAGGGTCCCAAGCACCACAGTGCTTTAATCACACAGCTGCTATAAAAAGATTTTATCTTTTCCAGAGCTTTAAAAATCAATGCACCAGCCTAAAATTTCTGTAGGGAACATTTTGTAGGCTTTTGAGGACATTAAACTTAAAACTATAGTATTTTAAAACTGTTTTAAGTTTTAAACTTAAAACTTTTAATATTATAGCAAACATACCTGCCAAAAATTGCACTGGCTTTATTTCTTCCTTCAAATTCTTGAATACATATAGACATCAAATCTAAAGTCAGCAGTTATTACAAATTGAACATATGGCACAAATTTAAAGAATGACCTAATTTTTTTTTTTTCTCCAAATAGAGGAGTTGGCCTAATAAAAAATACTGACTCTCCATTTTATCTTACTCTGAGAATGCAACTGTGGTATTGTGGCCATTTTTTCCACTGAGAAAGGATTGACCCAGGCATAGTCTTATTCTTTAACAATCCTCTTAATAACTTCTGGTTCCCAAGATAAGACAGTCAAGTCAGAATCTATTAATGTTTAACATTTCTATTGACAAAGCAAAAGATGATTTTTTTTACAATGAACTTTGAAGAAATTAAGTTATCTTCAGTAAAGGGAATTAATTCACTTACAGAGTAATACTTTCAGTATATTATTATAACCAACTATTGCTCTCAGGGTGCAAAACTAATCATTTTTGTACTTTCTATTATGTGCTTAATACAAAAATGCAGGTATGCATTAATCACTCAGATTGTAATTTGCATTATGGTTGGTAGAAATCTAATTAAAGTAATTTAAATAAAAAACAGATTACAGTCATATAATCCACAGTTTAATTCTTTAATTTAAATCTGGTTTATGAGAAAAAGAATTAAATTGAGGGAGGGGATTGAGTGAAAAACATTAAGTACTTTTCTGCTTTTTAGCGAAAAGAATTATGTCTGCTTATTTGTTATGGGAAATGAACTGCTGAAAACCACTGTTTCTTTGCATATAATCCTATAATTCTTCAAAACAAATAGTCAAAATATTGATTCAATGACAGTAGTTATGTGTCATACCTATTGTTATTAAAAAAATAACTGTAGTTTAACTGATTTTGTTATTAGCGTGGTGAGTTGCCTTATGGTAAGAGAAAAACATGGATACAGTAAGTGACATATGTGTCAGTGGAGTAAAGAGAAACCTGCTTGCAAGGTTGCAGGATATGAGTGAACATTTAAAATACAGTGAACATGAGGGAGAAAAAACTTAAATATTTTTAAATTCACCTAAAAGGATAATGAGAATTTAAAAGGGCAAAGTGCCTTGAACAGAGTAGAAAATTGAAATGAACAAGCAGATCACTGCAGAGTGTTGAATAACAAAACTGTAAAACTTCACTGGCCAAGAAAGGAAACCTGTGCTTTTATGACAAACTAGAATTTATATTCAGTCAGAAGAAACAGGAGTATGAACATGAGCCCTTTGGTCTGAGGATAGTTATAGTAATGAGCTCATATAATTTTCCTATTGATGACCAATTTAAAGAATGGCTGCTTCTACTTTATTTGTTTAGATTTTCTTCCTAGAAATCCTCCATATCGCAATTTGAAAAACTGCTCAAACTGCACAGGAACTCCGAAATGTGTAGTCAGAAATGAGAACCACAGACAAGTGAAAGAATATTCTTTCATAGGATCATTCTACTCATAACTTTAAATTATCTTGAACATCTCTTTACATAAATTTCAGAAGACTATTAGTGAGGTAGGCTGTAGATTTTCAGAACATAATAAACTATCATTTTCTCTAAGGCCTAAAGAAAGATAAAGCAAGCAAGAAGTATCATTATTTTTAATTACTTTTATATTCCTGAACACACGGGTTTTTGATAACGTGTTAGGCTTTATGAGACAGTTACACAGACCCAGGATAGATTTTGAGAGCTCAAAAGTATTGCAATTCTTATTCCATTTATTTATAACATACATGATGCAAATTCAAGCCCCTGCTTTCTTGCTTTCTATCAATGTTTCTTTGGTCTGCATATCTCAGAACATTTTTAGTGATGGAAGTGAATGTTTTCCTCTTTCAACTGAGAGAGAAGGAACTATCGATTTGAGATCTTTTACAGTCAACTATAGACTTTTTACACTTTATTTATTTTTAAAGCAGTCTCTTTTTTTCTTTTTTTTTAACTATTTTTCTAATTGATTTAATATCACTGATGTCCTGGTTTCAGCTAGGATAGAGTTAATTTTCTTCCTAGCAGTTAGTGCAGTGCAGTGTTTTGGCTTTAGTCTGAGAAAAATGTTGATAACACATCAGTGTTTTTTATTTACTAAGTAATGTGCACCCTAATCAAGGACTTTTCAGTCTTTCATGCTCTGCCAGTGAGGGGCACAAGAAGCTGGGAGGAAGCACAAACAAGACAACTGACCCACACTAGTCAGAGGTATTCCATACAACACAGCCCATCATGCCCAGTAGGGATTGATTGCTGCTTAGGAATGGGCTGGGTTTGGTCAGCAGGTGGTGAGTAATTGTATTGTGTATCACATGTGTATCACTTGTGTTTGTTGGTTTTGGTTTGGTTTGTTTTTTTTTTTAAATTTTATATCTTTCTCCTTCTTATTTCCCATCTTATTATTATTAATAGTATTAGCATCATGTTGTACTTTATTTTAAATATTAAATTGTTCTTATCTCAACCCATGTGTTTTTCCTCTTTTCCAATTCTCTTTTCCAACACACTGAGGGGAAGGGGGTGAGCAAATGGCTGCATAGTATTTAGCTGCCAGCTGGGTTTAAACGACAACAACTGATCACGTGAGAAATCTAGTGTTTACCCAGCCCCAATAAAAACCAGGGAGCATATATACGAGAAGATAAGGGTAGTTCTTTCTATTCTCTGTGTAGTCTGCTTGTACTGAATATTAAGAGCTTACCCTGAAAAAAAAAAAAAAAAAAAAAAAAAAAAGCTAAACCACCTACTCTTAATAAGAACATTTTTACCCTCTGAATCTGAAAAAAATCAGGTAGGTATTCTCCAGGCACAATGTGCAAAGTCAAGCAAATTAATCCTGATCCTTATTTGATTATATTTGTATGTACCTTTGAGACATATGTTTCTGTGATGGTAGTATAGAAAAGTTGCATAAAGCACGAGGAACACTTCTACCTTAAGCATCATAGCATTTTTATGAACTGATTCCACTTACAGTCATTTGTATACAGGAAATTTTTGGAGTGTCACCTAATAATTATGAGGCGCACTTTACTTTTATGCATAGTAAAATATTAGTATTTGAAAGTGAATAGGTTTTAAAATGCCTTTCAAATTCAAGAGTTCTAGGATCTTAGATACACAAATTAACATCTTTGGAGCCAACAGCAATTCAAACTGGAATGTGACTGCAAAATGCCAGTCCAAAACCCTGATCTTGAATCAGCCCTACACACATTTCAATAACCACTAGCATAAGTAGAATCAGCCACAAGACCGTGAAGAGATCAGCCAGGAAATCATAAAGCCATATGACATTGATGGAAATACATTCCAGATTTGGCATCTGGTTTCATTGTTGAAGTAGATAAGGAAAGATCCCTTTTCAAAGCAAAAAAAAAAGCATAAATCACTGTAGAGCTGAAGCCACACAATAATGACACACATCAGTTTATTCAGTATATAATTTCTAAAACCAACTAAACTTTATACATCCCGGTTCTGTGTTTTTTTTTTTTTTAAGATAGCTGCAGTCTTCATTTATTTAGAACAGACTATGGATTGACACCCAGTATAGCAGAAACAACCACAATTTATTTGTTTTATTCATTATAAAAAAATGAAGATGGAAGGGAAGAATTTCAGTGTCCTACCCTTCATTATAGTTATTATTACTTCTGTTATTCAAATCCCTTTTCATAGATTTTTGATTACATAAAATCAGATCATGATCTACAAAAAAACCCTTCCGCCCTCCTACCAAAAAACCAATATTATATATATAAAAAATGCATAATGCATATATGTTGTAGTTCATATATATATATGGTTCTTATATATACAGACACATTTCCTAGAAATATATGATATACACAAGTTTTAAAGAATGAGAGAAAAAAATTACGATTTTTAAACCAAAAGTATATAAATGCTACATTAATTGACAGAATCAGTTTTTGAAGTCAAATTAGTGAAACTGATGTTATATTTTTTCAGAAATCTGAATTATCTACGTGAGCTCAAACAAACATTAAATGAGGAAACATAACTGTTCAAGATTTTTACTAGACTCTGTGAAGAAAATTTTAGGCTGGTCATTGTTAACACAGTCTAACAATTGTATTCTATAAAGCGTTATTACATATTTAGAAGATAAACATGTTCAGCTAAATCTTATTTTAAAGTTAGTCCTAGTATAAAAAGCTTGGTTTTTTTGGCAGTCTCGGGAGTGGCATAATTTTAGCCCTCCAGTGCATGTTTGAATTCTGATTTCATTGCTGACGCATGTACTGAACACCTTCAGGACCAAAACAATGGTGAAGACAACCAAGCATCTTGATATTTTGCTGACCTTAGTTGGTAGTACCACCACTTAAGACACTAATGATTACTAAATTTCAAAACTGAAAAGCAATCCACTATGAGAAAAACAACCTCTACAATGTGTTCCAAATAAGAAACAAAACAGAATCATTGCCTGATGTTATTACTTATTTCTGAAAATCTTACTTATGGGTTAGTCTTGGCCTTTTTTTCTTTCAGGCACCACAGCAGACTAAAAGTATGAGAGAGAAATCTGAGAAGAGCAAAACAGGACTGGTGGGAAGCTCCTAGCAGTATTCTCTTTGTGTCACAACAGCTACCTGTAGCCAAACCCAGTAGCAGCTTGAAGGTGACATTCTAAATGTGTTAAACTTGACATCTGCCTCAATAAATAATGTATGATGATTAAAATGCATAACACTGATTTAGAAATACGATGATGACAACTTTTAAAAATATGAGTAAAATCACAAAAAATAGCATCACTTGAATCACATTCTAATTTCTTTTCAGTGGCAACAAGTGTTACAGTTAATACTTGTCAATCACAATGCATTAAAATGAACATTTCATATGAAATGTAATAACCTTTTCTGACATATAAAATAATAACAGCAATAAGATTTTAATTGATATTTGTTGTGGTTTAAGCCCAGCCCTTCAGCAGATACAGCCAGAAAACCATAAAGGTTTTAAAAAATAAATAAATTACCAGGTGCTAAAAGAGGGTGCAGATAGTGATATTAGTCCTTCCTGACTCTTTCTGCTCACTATGCTTACCTCCAGCAGCACAAGGGAGGATGGAGAATGGGTGTTTTTGATCAGTCCATAAGGGCATCTTTCTGCTGCTCCTTTTTCTTTACACTTCTAGATCTGTTGCTGAGCTTAATAAAATCAGCTGTATCTCTTCTGTCAGCCCCTTCTCACACAGACCACCAGTGCAGCCCCTCAGCCCTCAGAACCTTGCTACATAAATTGAATACGTAGTCAAATGTGGCAGTATCATATCAGGAACAAATGCCTGTGAAAAAGTAGAGGGCATACTCACTGTCTGGAACACATAGGACTGTGTCAAGTAACATCAATTTTAGCATGTGTTCAAATCACTTTTATAAAAAAAAACCAAAACTAAATACAACCAAATTAAGCTATACAGTAGGCAGTTTGGACATGTATATGAGTGTACCACGCAATTTATCACCTTTTTGTTGGCAAACTGGTTTACTGCTACTATTTCATTATTTGCTATTGTAATTACTGTTGCAATTGTTATTACTATTACGTATATCCTGAATGTTAACAGAAAATGGTAATTGGCAGGTTACATAATGGCTTCATTTGCTAGAGAAGCAAGTAAAGGGTGCTAATTGCTTCCCACAACTCCATTTCCATCACTCATGGAGTGTCCTTCTCTGGAAAATAGGACAGCAGCATAGAGTAACACACACTGGCCATATCAGGCTACTATCATGTCTTTCTGCATACACCAAAACTCAAGCTCTCACGTCCATTTTCTGATTTATCTTATACATGTTCCTAGCTGTAAAAACCTATAATAATGACTTTAAGACATTCCTGCTAAAAGAGAGCTGCAGAATGATGTTTACATCTTCACAGTCTCTATGAAACACAGTTAAACTGGTAAAACTGTCTTAATAATATATTTTTAAAACATTTTAACTTCATAATTTCATCTACCTCAATGTTTGAGATGGAACAGAAAAATAAAAATGTTCTTTTTTGGAAAGCTTCAAATATAATACATTGGTCCTTGTCAGCTTCCCTGCTGCTGAATATTACCTCATTCAGATTCTCACGGGAATTGCTGCAACTGTGTTCAACTAAGTATAGCCTGTGTTAAGCCACAAAAAACAAGGTCTACCACTCCATGAGTAATGTTACAGTTTCTTCAAACAAATGTGTGACAGCTCCTTGACTTCTGCACTACTGTATACTGTCAAGTAATGTGCAGATTTTCTTTGAAGTGCAACATTTATAAACCAAAATAAACTGTAAAAAATAATGAAGAGCTCTGCCAAACTGAATATTGGACTGCCAAGCACCAGTCATAACTTCCTTCCTCTTTATTTATTCACTTAATTTGTGATTTACTCATTTTTGCTGTAAAGATTGTCAGTAGTAGAAAGAACTGAAGTTGAAGTGGCATGGAAAGAAGAAGAAAATGAGAATTTCCTGATATTTTCAGAACCTAGTATATTGAAGAACTGGAAATGAATATTCTCTCTTCTAGAGAGCATGAGATAATAACACAATAAAACAATATGCAGAAAGATTGAAACATTATATCTGCTTATTCTACAAAGGAGAATAATTATGACAATAGTCTGTAAATCTGTGAAAGGCTGTTGGGAAGGTGAGTGGGTATAAATTGTTTTCTACGTATCTTCTAAACAACCCTTTAAAGTAATAGGCTTAAGCTACAGCAAGGGAATTCAGAAAAGTGAAAAAAAAAACCACCAAACAAACAAACAAACAAAAAAACAACCCACAAAACAAAACAAACAAAAAAGCCCCCAGGAAAATACCTAGCTTAACTTCTTAAGTCTAGCTGGTAGGTAGTTCCTAACTAATATTTAACATGGGAATTAACTGCCTACAAGTTCTGTAGAATAAAACCTACTGAAAATATAGGTAAAAGGAAATTTAATATTATTCTTGTTTCAACAGAACTTTGAAAGCCTTTTAATGGATGAATATTCTACACTAGATAAACACCTACAGGGCTTCTAAAGTTCCAAATAAGAATGCTTTTTGACAAACATCATACACACTCATTAAAAAAAGACTGTGTGGCAGAGTACCAGCTATATGTTAGTTTGAATCAATGGCTATGGCAGCATTGCAATAACATCTCTGTCTTCTGCCAAGATACATTAACCTGAGTAACCAGATAATGGCTGGACATGGGTCTAAAAAAACCTTTCATATTTTTGCTGAAATGTCTGTGTGTGTGTGTGTGTATGTGTTTGCCTTTATGTATCTGTTATAGCATGATACAATAGCTGGACTGAAAGAGAACTGTCATGCAATGTTAAGAAAAATGTGTTTTACATAAAGCAGGTGCAGTTTCATTAACTGTAAACCCCTTTTTTCCCTTCATATCTCTATTTTACATGCTCCTCACAGCTACAAGATTGCCAGTGACATGCTGTTGAAATAACTGACTTTTACTACAGGTAATGAACATATTTTTGAATCATGGAATGGCTGATATAAACTGACTGTTGTCAATGACAGGTATTCCACAGTCCTGTTTGTATTTCAGCACACAACAGAATTCAGAATCTCAAAATATTTTTTGAACTTAATAGCACATTTTCCACTGTGGATTCATACAATTTCCAGGTAGAGTCCTTGTTAAGAAAGCTAAAAATGGGGGTTACCTTTTTTTTAGTCTTACTGTACAGTCAGTGAGATCAACAGATGCAGCCAAAGTTGCAACCAAAACCTGTTGCTTTTTCAGTCCTTATTGTGAACTGCACAAGAAAAGTTTCAGCATTAAGATATGAAAATGTGATCTGATACTTATCAGTTAGTAACAATTAAATGAGATGGTCGAAGAAATTTAAGAAAAGTACTCTCATTTGTGGTAGAGGTAGCAAAGATTTCTTTCTTTCTAACATGCTCTCAAACAAGATATATTACACTTCATATTTCAGAAGATAGAATGAAAGCTGAGTTAGTGGGATCATGCATTTAGTATGGTATTGCATTAATATCTACCGTTGCTGTAGCAGGTAACTGCTTCCATAAAAGTTAAGTACTATAACCCATGAATTTACCAAACTAAGAGCACTAGATATAAAAGCTTTTATAACAGATAATTGTTATTTAAGGACAATTTTACATGTTTTTCCCGTAAGTAGGGGTTATTTTTTTACATGCTGTCTTGAAATTATATTCTGAAAGTGTTTCAGCTTAACCATCTACATAAAGCTTTTTGCTTGTCCTTTGTTTTTTCTTTATTTTCTTGTTGTTATGACCACCTAAATTCTTATGCAAAAAAAAAAAAACAAAAACCAAAACCAAATTCAACCAAACAAAAAAATCAGCTGTTTTTATTTCCTACATTTAGCATCTTGCATACCATCAAAATTTTTTCTACTCTTTGTTGTTTTTTTTTTTGTTCTCTGGAATTTTAGGTATAAATTCCAAGTCATTAATTTTTTAAAAGTAATTAATCTGTCAAATTAAGCACAGGTAAACCTGAACTTCAGTTTCAGCTATAAAACCTCTCTTTGTTTGTGAAATCTGGTTTTGGACAGAGTGTGAATGGTGATATTTAATGAAACACTAAAAAAAAGCTGTAATTTGAAAAGAACAGACTGTCTTTTTTGTAAAATATATAACCCCCAGGAAATCAACTGAGTGAAAAAGATAAAAGCCACAAACATAAAAATGAAAATTCCATAGTTTTATCCATGTGTTTCTTCATGGGCTAGTTCCTGTGAGCTGATGTAACACTCACTAAATAGCACCTTATTCTCTAATAGCATCAAGATATTCTTCAGTACTCTCTAATAGCATTGGGAACTTTTACCTGACTTTCTAGAGTCTCCAAGGACACTTATTCCATGTCTTCCCTGGCAACTTGTTCTAGTGCTTGATAACACTCATGGTAAAAAAAGATTTTATGTGAGTCAGAATTTCCCAGAATTTTTCAGTTTGTGTCCATTGCCTCTTATCCACTTTGGAGAAAAGTTTGTGTCTCTTGTCACTATGCCCTTCCATCAAGTAGCTGCAGAGAGAAGAAGAAAAAAGTCTCCCTTGGTCTTCTAAAGGCAGAAAAATCCCAGTTCTCTCAGCTTCTCCTTTTATGTCATAGGCTCCAGCTCCCTACCGACTTTGGTGGCCTTCTGCCAAATCCTACAATGTCAGTGTCTTTTCTCTACTGGGGGACCCCAAAATTATGCACAGTACTCTAGAAACAGTGTCACAAGTGCCAAATAGTGGAGAATAATCTCTTCCCTTTACCTGCTGTTTACATACCTACTAATACGGCTCTTAGTGTAATATATAACAATATACCATTCTGTAGCTGGACATAAGAATATGTGTTGTCAGAAATGAAGATACAACTCAGGCAATAAGACTTGCTTTAAAATCACTGATTTGTCTATTTGGAAAGCTATTACATTAGATTAGACAGGAATGGTCTGACAGAAAGGTATAAACTAGAACACTGGATAAAAGATACAGTCTAAACTAGGAACAGATTGTATGATACAGGGAGAAGCTTGGACTAATAAATAAGAAGACATAGGGGATAACATGGAGTAGAAAATCATAACTGATGAAAGCTGGGAAGAGGAGGTACCTCTCATAAATTTTGCCAGAGCAGTTTTTCTTGAATCTTCTATAGGTATGGACTCTTTTTGGGAACTCAAGGAGAAAGATCTAATACATTTCTAGTAGTTTGTTTTGTTAAGATGTTATGCAACATTCTAAATGAGCTGCAGTTTCATAAACTCTCAGAGATTCATGTTTAGGTAAATTGATTTGTAAGAGATAATGTAGGTGTGAATAGCAATTATCATCTTCCAAAATTAAACACAGCTGTCTTTCAACAGGTTGTGAAGATGTCACTCAGCAGCACAGTTATATGAGGTCCTAACCCTTCCTTTCAAATTTTAGATATGTAATCACTGGAGACCAGGAAAAGTGAAGAAGTAGGAAAGGTAGGTATACCCTGCAAGTGAAGGCAAGTCAGGAGCCAAAGGTGACAATACAGGCACAGATCATCGCTGCAATAGCAAGAAAACAGTCCCACAGAATCCAAACCAGGGAAACAGAGTAGATCCTGTGGCAGCAGCAGGTTCAATCAGCAGCCTAGTGATCATGAGACAAGTCCCATGTGATAAGGAAAGTCCAAGATCAATCCACAAGCCTGATTAGTAGTGAAGATCTGTCAAGGAATAGGCTGGACATGTGCTATCCTACATGTCTCAGGCAAGGGCCAGGATCCTGGGCCTGGGCTCAAATGGTGATCCTGAGCTCAGTGCTAGAGGGAGCGTGTGGAGGTCCCAGGTGAGGATAGCACAGGTAACTTAGGCTTATTGGTGGACTCAGGGCCCTGACAATAAGCACCTCCAGAAGATGATTCAGCTCATCTAAGGTCTAAGTCCATAGCTAGATTCATAGCATAATTCTTTTCACTGCACACACAGATGGTAAAGTTTGAGTTGAGTCCTTTCTTAGGAATCTCATCTTAGTTCCTGAAGCATGTATGAATTTGCTTAACATCGTGTAAATAAGTTCAAGAAACAAAATGTAAGAAGCATATGGGCATGAAGATATTAAGTTAAATAATAAAAGTAGGTTTTGCAATGACCATATAAAATGTAAAAACTACCTCCAAGAGAATGATGGACTGTGGCTTCATTCTCTTCTGAGAGACACTTTCTTCTTAAGTGTGATCAGAGATGAGTTTACAGATTCTGGTGTTTAGAGTTCTAGCTTTGGCATAATGCTTAGGTCTTGTGGGTATGAAAGCTTATCAAATGAAAAATCATCTGCAAAGCAGAGTACAATAGCTATCATTGTTGCTGTTAGGTACATTAACTTCCTTCCTGTTTACATAGTTATCTTAGTTCATGGGTTATTTGCCAAAATAACCTGAAAATGAGGTAGATCAGTACATCAAAAACTGAAATCAAGGAAACCAAATTTCTAAACTCTCAAACACGTAAATTACATTGAGCAAAGCTGAGATGGGTTGCCTACCTAATTATTGTCAGGGAAAGCCCAAACTGAGTCAAAGACAGTGTATGTAAAATATGTTTGAGAACCAACTAAAAATTAAATGGGAAAATAAAAAATTCTTGAATTAAAGGACATTTTGCAGTATGGTGCATCTGCATTAAGTGTATATTTTGGAAAACTCAGATTTATCTAGAAAATTATCTACATAAAAGTCCTAGATTTGTCCAATAAGTTTAAAAAAGTAAATACCTTCATAAACAGTCTTTATGACAGCATATTTTTTTAAGTTCTGGAAATACTAATTATTTAAATCAGAATAACAAAAGCTAATGCAACACTCAATTTCATGTAATGTTATGGAATACCTGAACAATGAAAAAAGTTGAATAAAGAGAACTGTATTCTAATAACAGGTATGTTCTTGTGTTATGTACTGTTGAAAGCATAAACTCTAACAAACAGTTTTTCTGAGTTACTATCTCTGTGATGCAACTGATTTCCTGAAAACATTTAACTATTATTTTGCTGTCCTTGTTAAGTCACTTTAAACAGGTAGACATAGACATCATCATTTAGTCCTTTTGACATGTGAAGATAACAAACACATGAGTAAGCTTTCCTATTACAAGGATCCATGGGTTCATATATGTGTTGTCTGGGAAGAAAGAGGTGAAAACAAAGAACTTTTCTGTAAGTCATATATCATAATATAGAGGGAGTTATAATTGGCTCTAAATAGCTTTTTTTTCATTATACATTGATATATTTATCCATGAATACATGTAGGAAACCCAGAACTGATTTTATGCCAAAAATATGTTTTTGTATTATCAAATACTACCATTTTTTGAATTTTGATAGTTCTTTTTTTTTTTTTACTGCTTTGACTATGGTCATAAGCTCACAGTAGTTAACTGAATATTATTTTTTTCTGTCAGAGACAGTGGCACTAAGGCAAGAAACTGATTTCTTTGTTCTTTAATTTTGCTAGAAATTTTAAAAGGGACATGTTCTCCTTCTGGGTACATGTGTATTATAGAGCTCAGCATAGATATTCAAGGGCAGTGGTCTGATAGACAAAAAACAGAACAAAAAAAACCACCACCTCCAGGAACAAAAACATACACACACAAATGAAAAAACAAAACAGAACTATTGAGTATATTGCACTATATCTGCCACCATAACAAGTGGCGGGTAGCAGCTATCACAAATAACTGTAAGAGGTATACTATATGCGCCCAGTTATACCACAATTTTCAGATTCCTAGTTACGTCAAAGGAAGACATATTAAGTCTTTGATGGGAGAAGTGTTTTTTTGGTTTTTTTTTTCTGTTTCTGGTAACACATTAATTCTGTGGATGATGCTTCAGTTCGTGAAGTCTGAAACGACCTTTTTTAGTCCTAGCTTGAATTAGTATAGTAACAGCAGTAATACTGCAGTGCCCAGACTGATGATGCAATAATTTTCCAGCTTATTCATACTAAACTTCAAAAGTATTCATATCAATTCTACTGAAGTTACTGTCTCAGGAGTATTTTTGCAATGTGTGTGAATCGCACATACAAGTACAACCATTAGACAAGTGGTTGGCAAGCTCATTGGCAGTGAAACAGAGGAAGGTGCTTCCCTAAGTTAAAAGCTCTTGTGAACCCTGTCACTGTCTTTGATCTTATTCATAGAATCATAGAACCATAGAACAGTTAGGGTTAGAAAGGACCTTAAGATCATCTAGTTCCAACCCCCCTGCCATGGCCAGGGACACCTCACACTAAACCATGCCACCCAAGGCTCTGTTCAACCTGGGCTTGAATACTGCCAGGGATGGAGAGTTCACAGCTTCCTTTGGCAACCCATTCCAGTGCCTCACCACCCTAACAGTAAAAAACTTCCTCCTAATATCCAGTCTAAACATCCCCTGTTTAATTTTTAACCTCTACCCCTTGTGCTATCACTACAATCCCTAATGAAGAGACCCTCTCCCACATCCTTATAGGCCCCCTTCAGATACTTTAAGGCTGCTATGGGGTCTCCATGCAGCCTTCTCTTCTCCAGGCTGAACAGCCCCAACTTTCTACAGCCTGTCTTCATACAGGAGGTGCTCCTGCCCCTGATCATCCTTGTGGCCTCCTCTGGACTTGTTCCAACTGTTCCATGTCCTTTTTAAGTTGAGATCATCAGAACTGTACACGACACTCCAAGTGAGGTCACGCTGCTTTTGATGCAGCCCAGGATACAGTTGGCTTTCTGGGCTGCAAGAAAAGCAGCCACTGCTGGCTCATGTCCATTTTCTCATCGAGCAACACCCCCAAGTCCTTCTCTGCAGAGTTGCTCTGAATCTCTTCTTTGCCCAACCTGTAGCTGTGCCTGGGATTGCTCTGACCCAGGAGCAGGACCTTGTGTTTGGCATGGTTAAATTTCATGAGGCTGACATCAGCCCACTTCACAAGCGTGTTGAGGTCCCTCTGAATGGCATTCCTTCCCTCCAGCATATCAACTGAAACACATAGTTTGGTGTCATCGGGAACCAATAAACATGCTGAACAATACCGGTCCCAACACAGATTGCTGAGGGACACCACTCATTACTGGTTTCCAGCTGAACATTGAGCCATTGACCACAACTCTTTGCGTGCAGACAGCCAGCCAGTTCTTTTTCCACTGAGTGGTCCATCTCTCAAACTAATGTCTCTCCAATTTAGAGACAAGGGATGTCGTGCGGGACAACGTTGAACGCTTTGCACAAGTCCAGGTAGATGACATCAACTGCTCTACCCTTGTCCATCTGTTAAGTAGCCCCGTCATAGAAGGCCACCAAATTGGTCAGCAGGATTTCCCCTTAGTGAAGCCATGCTGGCTGTTACCAAGCACCTTGCTATTTTTCATGTGCCTTAGCATGCTTTCCAGGAGAATTTGCTCCAAGATTTTGCCAGACACGGAGGTGAGACTGACTGGTCTGTAATTCCCCAGTCATCCATTTTCCCCTTCTTGAAAATGGGGGTTATATTTCCCTTTTTCCAGTCTTCAGGAACTTCACCTGACTGCCATGATTTTTCAAATATGATGGATAATGCCTTAACATTTTCCTTTGCCAGCTCCTTCAGTACCCATGGATGGATTTCATCAGGTCCCATGGACTTGTGCACATTCAGGTTTTTAAGATGGTCTCGAACCATATCCTCTCCTACAATGGGTCTAAGGTCTTCATTCTCACAGTCCCTGTATCTGTCTTCCAAAATTTGGGTGGTGTGGCCAGTTATTACTGAGGCAAAGAAGTCACTAAGAACCTTCAGCATTCTCCAAATACAGGCTGGACCTCACAAGAGTATAAACTGAAAAAAATGTAAAATATAAACAAAAATATAATATAAACAAAACCTAACTTTTCCAGTCATCAATTGCAGCTATTATTGAAATTGTTAAAATAACTGCTTCCACACATCTATATGACCCACACACATCCACAGAGAACTGACACCATTCTAAAGGCTGAGTCAGCACTGAAACTGCTGCATGTCACTCAGTATGACCAGATGAGTAAATGTCCTGAGTTTCCAAGACCCTGGTGCCTGTCACAGCTGGGTCAGACATTTTTACCAAGACCAACTGTATGTGTGTGAGGCAAAGAACAGAAATTGTTAGTGAGCTGCTATACCCATCCCTCTCAGAGCTTAGATTTTATATTACAGAACCCCTGGAGCCCTTTTACGTAGTCCTGCAAGGAGCAGGGAGTTGGACTTGATGATCCTTGTGGGCCTCTTCCAAGGAAACCTGTTCCAGTGTCTCACCACCCTCACAGTAAATCACTTCTTCCTAATATCTAATCTAAATATACCCACTTTCATCTTTAAGCAATTGTCCTGTCACTACACGCCCTTGTAGGAAGTCCTCCAGATTTCTTGTATTCCCCTTTAGGTACTGGAAGAGTGCTCTAAGATCTCCCTAGAGCTTTCTCTTTTTCAGACTGAACAAGTCCAACTCTCTCAGCCTGTCTTCATAGAACAGATGCTCCAGACCAGTGATCACCTTTATGGCCCTCCTCTGGACTCACTCCAATAGATCCATGCTCTTCTGTGCTGAGGGGCTCCAGAGCTGGAGGCAGCACAGCAGTTGGGTCTGATGAGAGCAGAGTAGAGGGGCAGAATCACCTCTCTTGACCTGCTGGTCTCCCTTGCTCTGATGCAGCCCAGGATACTGTTGATGTTTTGGGCTGCAAACACATGCTGCTGGGTCATGTTGAGCTTCTCATTAACCAACACCCACAAGTCCTTCTCCACAGGGCTGCTTTCAATACATTCTCTGCCCAGGCTGAAGGTGTGCCTGGGATTACCCTGACCCAGGTGCAGGACCTTGATCTTGGCCTTGTTGAACTTCATGAGTCTGGCCACTGCCCCACTTCACAAGCCTGTCAAGGTCCTTCTGGATGACACCCCTTCCCTCTAGCATGTTAACTGCACCACACAGCTTGGTGTTAGGAAACTTGCTGACTGCACACTCAGGCCCACTCTACATGCTGCTGACAAAGGTGTTAAACACCACCAATCCCAATACTGATCCCTGAAGATTGTCACTCATCTCTGGTCTCCACTTGCACATTGAGCAGTTGATCACAACACCTGTAATGTGACCATCCAGCCAATTCCTTATCCACCACGTGGTCCATCTGTTAAATCCATGTCTCCAATTTAAAGACAAGGGTGTTGTGAGGGACAGTGTCAAGAGCTTTGCACAATCGCATGTAGATGATGTCAGTTGCTCTTCCGTTATCCATCAGTGCCCTCACTCTACCAGAGAAGGTCATTAAATTTGTCAGGCTTGATTTGGCCTTAGTTAAGTCCTGATGGCTGTTACCAATCATCTTATTTTCCATGTTCCTTAGCATTTTCAAAAAAAAGAGGACCTGCTCCATTATCTTGCTGGTCATGGGTTATTATATTTATAACCCTAGCACAGTGATAGAGCGTAGAGAAAGGCCTGATACGATGCATAGGCCTTTAGGATGTGGCATAGTGTACCTTCAGGATGTGGTGTAGACAAGCACAGGCACAGGGTGACAAGAGATAGGACACAGGCTTGGCACTGCAGATACCACAGCTATAAATAAGTCATCCACAATTAAAGACAGGTTATAGATAGACTTGGAGATGGATGAAAGTGGGTTTGGTAGTATCAAACAAAAAAACCACGAACCAAAACAAAACAAATAACTAGTACCTAACATATGTAAAAGGCACCATACACAGTATATTTAGATGTAAAATGGACCTGTAGACCAATGATGTGTAAAAGGATGTTAGCAAACATGTCACAATGATCCCAACTTGCCCCTCTATCAAGGAAAAAGAAACCATCAAACTGAAAAAAATATTCCTCCTGACAACGGAATTTAGATGCTGACAACTCACTGTACACCCACAAGAAACATTTTTTTCTTTCTGTTTTAAGTGGATCTTTCAACTGATTTAATGAGTGATTGCTATTTCTAGTATAGTGAAATTTGGTGAATAACAATTCTGTGATCATCCTGCCCACTGCTTTCATGATTTCATAACTCTCAGCTATGTCTTACTTCAGACAACTAAATGAAAGAATTTTTAATGTAAGGAATTTTTGTGAGTCATCTTCCCCCATCTCTATCTTTCCCCCTAGCTGGACCTATTCAGAGCAGGCTGCTTACAGCTGAATTTGGTCAAGTTTTGACTGTCTCCAAGGATGACGATTCCGCACTCTCCAGGTAACCTCTTCCAGGGTTTAAGTATCCTGGGGTAATTTATTTTATTGTATGTTTATTGGGAATGTAATACATTTTCTTTCAACTTCTGACTTTTGCCTTTCATTCTTTTGCTGTGTATATCTGAGCTGGTAATACTGATTTTTCTCTTCTGAGTTTTAACTGTCAGTTCTGTGCTCAGCAATCTATTTTGCTGGCATTTACCTTATATTTTTGCACAGCACCTCTTTTTTCAACCCCAGACACGGTTTTGTAAGGTCTTCTCAGACTTCCTAGCCATCAAAACAAAATATTTAAATGAACTTAGTATCTTTTTCAAATCCACAAGCGTTATGCACATGTTTTTTTCTAGGCTGTTAATGAAGATATTTAAAATTCGTCATATCAGCCATCCCGAGGGAACTCAGTTTTATGAAAGTCACCATAAAATGCTACACTTTTCCAACTCCTTAATCAATGCTTCTGTTGAGTCTGACTTTCAACCCCCACCCTCAGGGGCAACACCCACTTGCCCTGCACTGAGGTATCAGAGACTCTTGGCCCAAGGGCCCTAAGGACACAGGCAGGGCTCTATAGCAGGCCTAATAGAGTTGCTGTTCTGTATACGTGCTTCCTTTCTGCCTCTAAAATAAAGTCTGATTATATAAAATCCAAGTACTCTTTCATGTCTCTTGGCTTTCCTTCTGCTTTTACTGAAAATATTTCTTCATAAGATTTCTTTTCTGATTACCAGCAGATTGTCTCCATTCTAGTTAATATGAAATTCATCTTTCCTGTAGCTTCTTTGGGTATGGCATATGTAGCTAGCAATGTTACACAAGCTGTTGCCATGAGACCTGGACTCCCTGCTGGGCAGAACCCTAGCAACCTGAATTTCACCCTTAAAATGTTCCTTCTGTGTTTTCCTACTTTATTGTTGCCAGCATGGGTTAGGAGAATCAGTTCTGATCTTCCACATCAAGTAGCCCTATTTGGTCACCTTTGGTATCACAAACTCAGCAGTCACTTAGAAAAATAACCTGATTTACTACTACCAGCACCTTCTTCTTCTGCCCCTGTTCTCTTAATTCTTGTTTTTGAACAGATTCTCTGTTCTCTTAAACTGCAGTACCTCTTCAATAACAACAAAGTGACGCCTGGTCTTTCTGTTTAGTTATACCTCAGGTTCAGACATATCTAAAAGTGCAGAGAAAAGTGCAGGGAGAAGTGAATGTTATATTCTTAGAATTTCCCACTCCCAGTGCAAGCTACAAAAACTACTACATTCTCTCTCATGGTTAGTCATCAGCTGCCTTTCTATCCTCTCAGGCCAGAGGAAGCTCTGCTTCATTGGGATCACCTTGACAAACCAATCCTCTTCACATCCAGAAGCAACCACTTAGCATGTCTTGGCTTACTCAAACACTGACCCAAAATGCAATGCCACAACCAAAATAACATCTAGTGACTGTCCAAATTGAAAATTTACCCAGCTTATTAGGAAGTCATCCTCAGATCATCTTCTTCTGGGTCTTCCATATAAGATTGCCATGAACACTTTACTGTGTTCTGTTTTTCACTGCTTCCTTCAAAGTGATAAAGAAAGCTGTAGAAAAAACAGAGCACCTAAAATTTAAAAGGCATTCATGTGCAACTTAGATTTTTAAACTTTTGGTCCTGTTGCCAAGACAATAGAATCACAGAATAGTTAGGGTTGGAAAGGACCTTAAGATCATCTAGTTCCAACCCCCCTGTCATGGGCAGGGACAGAATGCAACTAAGCCCCATTTTTTACTATTATCAGCTCTGACCTAAATGATATTTGTAGAAGACACTAATGAGAATTGATATAAATAAGTTAGGTTTTCCAGTACAAAACAGGAGTGCAGCTGATGGAGATGTAAAGGGTTTTAGGCAAGTATGGGTAAAATGCAAATTTTTGTAGTAAGAACTCTGAATTCAGACAAGTGCTTTGTTTCCTCTTTTTTTTCACTGTTCAGCCAGTTTCACTCTTGATTAGGCTTCTTGTCTACAGCTCTTCACAGACACAGTGCTCACAATATTTCTTCTTACATCTTCCCACTCAAGCCATTCTGTTATTGAATTTGTAGGCCATGCTATCTACTTGTGTCTCCTAAACAGTGTTAAACAAAGTGTTAGCCTATCAAAAGTTAAGGTCATTAGCTATGAAGAAGAGAATATGTGTATGAATCCTGATGATTCTAATAAGAAAAAAGAAACAACAAACCCAGATGCTGTACTGGAGATATTAAATTGCCAGTTAAATCTTGACAAATAGTAACAACAACTAATTTGAAAAAAGAAAATTGAGTGCTAGACAGATGAAACTGGGAGAAAAGAAAGGAGAAATTTGTTCATAGGGAGGGGAAGAAGGTAGCCAGAAGTCTGAAACATAACAGAAGTATTTATTTTAAGAGAAATAGAATGTTGAAAAAATCAGTTTGCGGCGATGTGTGTAACTATGTTATTCATCACTGCTAATTAAAAAAAAAAAACTACTATAAGTAGATTGATATTTAATATGCATGTTCATTGAAAATATTGGTAGGGTCACCAATAAAGACCACCTGAAAACCATCAAGTGATTAATATCTGCTCTGGAATCCAATGTCAAATCTCAGTATTCTATGTGAGACTATTTTTGTCATAAAATCATAAATGTGAAAATATCTGAACATAAAAATTTAAAGAAAGTCCACTTCATTCTGATAGTCTGGAGTCAAATTAATGCTAGCTAGTCCAATTTCATCATTCTCTGTTTAAATACAACTAAATGTCAGCTGTGGGATTCTCAGCATCTCTTAAATTTTCTCATCTATGATTATTTCCTTTCTCATGTATTCCTTATACATTATATCTTAATATTATGCTAATTTATGCTAATGTATGCTAACTAATACAGATTACAACCTGTGCAAAAGTGTAAATGTTTGAGAATAGGAGTATCAAGCATGTACCAGTATCTCAGCTGAAACAAAGGATTTCAGCATTCTACTGATCTTTACTAGGATACTTCATATTTGATAAGTTGTTGCAGTATTTCTGTGAAAATTACCCTTAAATGTAATTCAAATCCAAAGAATGTGTCTAAAAACTCTTAAGATATTTAAGTTTATGCTTTATTTTGAAGCATGGTTCTTAAAATAAAAGTAAGCTGGGTTGCTGTGAGTGAGCAGGGTCATGTAAATATATGTCTGAAAGTGTATGTTGACTCAGAATCCGCATGTAAGATCATGATCTGTAGGATCATGATTTCATGACTCATGTATATAGATAACTCCTACATCAAAATTATTCTTGGTCAAACACTATTTTTAAAAAAAAAAAATTAAGTTATTTTTTTCTTTTGTACTCAGTGCAATTCAGTATCATCTATCACCTAGTAAAATTATAGATATCTTTGACTTAGTCCTCAAAGGACCTTTATTAAGACTGTAGTAAAAGCATCAATTGACATTTTTAAGGTCATGACCAATACCACTTAGAAGTGAGTTTAATAAAAGATCAGTCAGTAACTCAAAAAAAAAAAAATGCAGATTTCCCAAAAGGCTATAAACAGCTATATTGTGAAGAACCTAAGTTCTAGTGTATGGATCTGGGACAAAGCCTATCTTAAAAGACCTACACTTAAAAGACATTTTCCGTATTTATGAATCAAGAATACAAGTCCTAACTTAAGAGAAAAATAGTATTGTTTTCACCTCTTGGGATTTTTTTCTGTTCCTTTCTAACAGAAGATATATAACATCAGTTTTGTTTCAAAGTCTTGTCATAGTGGACTCAGTATTAGAAGTATATGCCTTCCTGTACTGTTTATTCCTGTGAACACTCTGTAATTTCCAACTACAATTGGTATCAAAGATATATATGAAGTAGTAATGGTAGAGTAAAAGAAATTTTAATAAGTATGGACATATAACTGCACATTAAAATTGTGCTTTAAATTTATATATATCTACCTAAAGATTGCCCCAGCTTATCAGGTATAATTTAGAATCATAAAATACTTAGGGTTGGAAAGGACTTTAAGATCATCTAGTTCCACCCCCCTGACATAGGCAGAGGACACCTCACACTAAACGATATCACCCAAGGCTTCATACAACCTGGTCTTGAACACTGCCAGGGATGGAGCATTCACAACCTCCCTCGGCAAACCATTCCAGTGCCTCACCACCCTAACAGTAAAAAACTTCCTCCTTATATACAGTCTAAACTTCCACTGTTTAAATCATAACCTGTTACCCCTTGTGCTATCACTACAGTCCCTATTGAAGAGTCCCTCACCAGCATCCTTATAGGCCCCCTTCAGATACTGAAAGGCTGCTATGAGGTCTCCACTCAGCCTTCTCTTCTCCAGGCTGAACGGCCTCAACTTTCTCAACCTGTCTTCATATGGGAGGTGTTTCCAGGCCCCTGATCAATACTCGTCGGCTCTCCTCTGGACTTGTTCCAACACTTCCATGTCCTTTTTACGTTGAGAACACCAGAACTGCACACAGTACTCCAAGTGAGGTCACACGAGAGCAGAGTAGAGGGGCAGGATCACCTCCTTGGACCTGCTGGTCACTCTCCTCCTGATGCAGCCCAGGACACAGTTGCTTTCTGGGCTGTAAGTACACACTGCCAGCTCATGTCCATTTTCTCATCAACCAACACCCCCAAGTCTTTCTCTGCAGGGCTGCTCTGAATCTCTACTCTTTGCCCAACCAGCAGCTGTGCCTGGGATGACTCCGACTTTTCTTGGTTAAACTTCATGAGGCTGGCATCAGCCCACATCACAAGAGTGTCAGGGTCCCTGTGGATGGCATTCCTTCATTCCACCGTATCAACAGAACCACACAGCTTGGTGTCATCGGCAAACTTGGTGAAGGCGCACTCAATCCCACTGGCCATGTCACTGACAAAGATGTGCAACAAGAGAGATCCCAACACCGATCCGTGAGGGACACCACTTGTTTACTTCTCTCCAGCTTGGATATTGAGATGTTGACCACAAACTCTTTGCATGTGGCCATCCAGCCAGTTCTTTACCCATTAAGTAGTCCGTCTATCATAGAATCATAGAATCATAGAATAGTTAGGATTGGAAAGGACCTCAAGATCATCTAGTTCCAACCCCCCTGCCATGGGCAGGGACACCTCACACTAAACCACTGCCACCCAAGGCTTCATCCAACCTGGTCTTGACCACTGCCAGGGATGGAGCATTCACAACTTCCTTGGGCAACCCATTCCAGTACCTCACCACCCTAACAGTAAAGAATTTCTTCCTTATATCAAGTCTAAACCTCTGATGTTTAAGTTTCAACTTGTTACCCCTTGTCCTGTCACTACACTCCCTAATGAAGTGTCCCTCCCCAGCATCCCTGTAGGTCCCCTTCAGATACTGGAAGGCTGCTATGAGGTCTCCAAGCAGCCTTCTCTTCTCCAGGCTGAACAGCCCCAACTTTCTCAGCCTGTCTTCATATGGGAGGTGCTCCAGTCCCCTGATCATCCTCGTGGCCCTCCTCTGGACTTGTTCTAACAGTACCATGTCCTTTTTATGTTGAGGACACCAGAACTGAACACAATACTCCAACTGAGTTCTCACAAGAGCAGAGTAGAGGGGCAGGATCACCTCCTTGGACCTGCTGGTCACTCTCCTCTTGATGCAGCCCAGGATACAGTTGGCTTTCTGGGCTGTGAGTGCACACTGCTGGCTCATGTTCATTTTCCTCATTGACTAACACCCCCAAGTCGTTCTCCCGCAGGACTACCATGAATTTCTTCTTTGCCCAACCTGTAGCTTTGCCTGGGATTGCTCTGACCCAGGTGTAGGACCTTGTGCTTGGCATGATTAAAATTCGTGGAGTTGGCATCAGCCCACCTCACAAGTGTGTCAAGGTCCCTCTGAATGGCATTCCTTCCCTCCAGCGTATCAACAGAACCACACAGCTTGGTGTCATCGGCAAACTTGCTGAGGGCACACTCAATTCCATTGTCCATGTCAGCGACAAAAATATTAAACAAGACCGGTCCCAACACCGATCCCTGAGGGACACCACTCGTTTACTGGTCTCCAGCTGGACATTGAACCGTTGACCACAACTCTTTGCATGCGGCCATCCAGCCAGTTCTTTATCCACCGAGTGGTCCATCTATCAAATTGATGTTACTCCCAATTTAGAGACAAGGATGTCATGTGGGACAGTGTCGAATGCTTTGCACAAGTCCAGGTAGATGACATCAACTGCTCCACCCCTGTCCATCATTTTTGTAGCCCCGTCATAGAAGGCCACCAAATTGGTCAGGCAGGATTTTCCCCTAGTAAGCTTGCTGGCTGTCACCAAGCACCTTGTTGTTTTTCTTGTTCCCTAGCATGCCTTCCAAGAGAATCTGCTCCCAGATTTTGCCAGACACGGAGGTGAGACTGACTGGTCTGTAATTCCCCAGGTCATCCATTTTCCCCTTCTTGAAAATGGGGGTTATATTTCCCTTTTTCCAGTCATCAGGATCTTCACCTGACTGCCATGATTTTTCAAATATGATGGCCAGTGGCTTTGCAACTTCATTTGCCAGCTCCTTCAGGACCCGCGGATGGATTTCATCAGGACCCATGGACTTGTGCACATTCAGGTTCTTAAGATGGTCTCGAACCAGATCCTCATGTACAGTGGGCCCAAGGTCTAGGTTTTCACAGTCCCTGCGTCCGCCTTTTAAGACTTGGGTGGTGTGGTCAGAGCCTTTGCCAGTGAAGACCGAGGCAATGAAGCCATTCAGAACCTCAGCCTTCTCCAAGTCCTGTGTAGCCAGTTCTCCTGAAAGTTTCCGGAGGGGCCTACATTATCCTTAGTCTGTTTCTTAGCTGCTACATACCTATAAAATCCCTTCCTATTATCTTTAACATCCCTTGCCAAGTTTAGGTCTATCAAATTGATGTCTCTCCAATTTAGAGACAAGCTGTAATTCGGGACAGTGGTTGAACGCTTTTCACAAGTCCAGGTTGATGGACATCAACTGCTGTACCCTTGTCCATCTGTTAAGTAGCCCTGTCATAGAAGGCTACCAAATTGGTCAGCAGGGGTTCCCCCCTACTGAAGCCATGCTGGCTGTCACCAAGCACCTTGTTTTTTTTCATGTGCCCTAGCATGCCCTCCAGGAGTATCTGCTGCAAGGTTTTGCTAGGCACAGAGGTGAGACCTCGCTCCTCTTAGATGTGAGACTGACTGGTCTGATTTAAATCTCTGTTTTAGGTTCTTTAAAAGGTAGTACTGTGTAATCTTGACCAGAAAGTAAATAAACAATTTTTGGTCCAGTGGTGTCAAAACAGTACTACTGCATGTAGTGGAGAAAAAAAAATCCCAAGCCAACATTTCACAGGACATTTATATTATTCACAAACTAAAATGGAAGGAAGCTAATCTCTGTGGTTTTAGATTCTTAATAGCACAGTTTTTGCTTGCTGCTCCTCATTATGGATTACATTTGTTACTGTCACCAACAAGAAGGAAAAAAGCACCATAAACACCAATGCCAATATCAAGAAAGTAACTTGCAGGTATATACTGTATTTTGGAGGGTATTTCAGTTTTCCTTTAAAACACTTCATATTCTCATCTAAGAGATGATGAGAAGCAAAAAGTTTTGTAATTCTAAATTTTATCTTCTGATCTCATCTGCACCAAACACAGCTCTTACAGAGCAGAAGGGCTTTTACCATCTCTCCCACTAACAAGTATCATTGTCTTTCTAGATTTTGTTTCAGTCCAGTGCTGTCATAAGATAATGAAAGAAGAAAGTGCAACTTATGTTTGCTGTTATTCTACCATTTTTCCACCTTCATCTTTCTTTATATTATTGTCTTAACTGTGATCTTGAGCAGGTTAGAGATTTGACATATGTTCCCATTCTCATTTTATGTTCACCTACAAGATACCTCAGTCTTGTTACCTTTGTTATCTTTTGCTCCTGAGATCTTGACACTGTTCAGTCATTTCTGATTGCATTATTCTATTTGCACTGTCACCAGCCTCTTTCTGAAAATATTCTGCATCTTCCTGTCTATGTTAAAAGACACGACTGATCCACTCCTGAAATTTTATCTTGTATCAAATCCTGCTTCAAATATTAAGGGATGCACACCTTTTTACTGAATATTATAGCTATAATAAATCTATTTATAGGTTGCATAATAAGAAAACTATAGAAAGTAATTCAGGAGATGTGTAATTTGTGTTTCAATTATTAATAAATTTTGGGTTGGAGGATTAAATGTATAAAAATAATAAAAGAATAATTAAAATAAGCATTTAAGACTGGAAGATGTGGGTGCAGACTGCATTTAAGAAAATTAGCTCGGTTGTTTGGATACTGTGTATAGTGATGCATGAAGCACTGCTGTATCAACTTCAAATGAAAACAGTGCAAGAGAGAGATATGTTCTATTCCTAAACATATCGAGTCTAGTTTATGGCCAGATAAAAAACCAAAAACAAACAAACAAGCTAATACAACACACATACAAAAAAAGAAACCAAGCCAGAAAAACAAAACTAACAAACAGCTGGCTTCCTATAACACAGAAGTTAATTTAGTGTTTGGGATTAAGCATTGAATTTTACTGGGCAGTACAGATGCTGTAATACAAAAAGCAGCATTAGATCCAAAAAGGAGGCCTTCTGATAAAGCAACCTGGCAAGAATGGACTTAATTACTTCATGTATCGCTTATGTCTGCACAAAGTATATTTGCTAGAAGGATCTTTTTAATGACTTTGTCAGCACTTTCTGAAGTTTCATAGTTTTTTTTAAATCAAGAGACACCACTAAGAGACTGCTTGAGATAGGAAAGTTCTAAGAATGAACAAGAAAACCTACAGAATTTAAAGCTAATAGGCAATTTGTAGAAGAAATTGAATGACGTATCTTTAATTTTATTTATTTATTTTTAATGTAAAGCTATGGCTGTGAAAACTTTGTTAAATTATGATGTAGACTTAGGCTTAATGCCCTCAAAGATCCCTCAATTTACTTTTGGATCTCGTTCTTAGTATCTAAGACATTGATTGTAATGAAAGATTCCCGAAAGTGTTTGCAACACATGATAAATTACAAATGCTTTGTAGAATCAGTAGGAGATATTGTCACTCAAGTGCTATTGAAAGCCTTGTAAAGCCATCTGTGCAGATAAAATTACAAGGGAGGAATTTATGAATAGCTGACCCTTTAACCATAAATATGCTATTTATCTCTAATCCAGGTTAGCAATAACTTAGATTAGATCTAGTAAATTCAGAAAATCATTATGATGAAAGGAGTGTGAAGTAAGGGATGACTCCTATCTGTAGTGGACAACACAATGTCTGTGATTAAAAGCAACTACTTTGGTGCAGCCCCTGGCAGGTTCCACAAACTGGCTGCTGTGGTAAGAGGTTACGAGGAAGAAATTAACAAACAAGGCTGTCCTGTACTAGCATCATCTAACAGTACCAGGATCCAGGAAGAAACACTGGACCACAGCCTTACCTTCTGGGGGTGTGGAAGATGTCCACAATCTCTTAGCCATGACATGACATATATCTAATAGACATGGAGTGTCTAATCTTGTCTGATAGACATGACATACCCTGTGGTAGTTTGCAAAGTCATCCTACAGGAACAATTTCTTCTGGAATGTCTGTGATTTGTATGTGTGTTATAGTAAGTCAGAATACCTATTAATTATTACTATAGGAGTCCTTTGCCCAGTTTCTGAAAGAACTAACTAGTAAGTGCACCCAAAAAGTTTCCTTAGTCTACTAACTCTGTACTTCTTCTAGCAATCTATGTTTAAGTAGAATTGACAAAAGGAAGGTGTTTGGAGAGACTGAAGAGTAGGAGGGCTTCCTATCTTTTCCAGAAAGTGCTAACCCTGTGTAGGTAGCATGCTGAAGGAATGATTAGAATATATTGTTAACAGTTTGTGATGAAATGCAGAAATAATCTTATCTTGATCCTCTTCATTTTCAACTTTAGTATTGACAAGAGACTAAATGGGCATGATTAAACAAAGCAAATAAGGTAAAAAAGCCCTCAAAAAATCAAAGGTTAAATTTACAGTATTCCAAAGCTGTTTACAGCATGGAGGAGAAAAATAATGAAATAAATCTGTACCATCAAGATGAGGAAATAATTTTAAATGTGAGATACAGTTACATTATCTCCAAAAATCAATTTCATGCCATACAGGATGTTAAAAAAAATTTAAACACATGACACACAAAAGTTATTAGCATGCTGGCCCAAACTGAATGCCATCTCACAAAGTGATTGTGGAATTAAACTCCTGAAGAATCTCCATTCTTGGGGATACTCAAAACATTACTGGACAAGACCTAGAGTAACTTCATCTAGTTTTGAAGGTGTAAACAGGAAGTTAAGCTGGAAGAACTCCAGCGGTTTCTTGAATTTTTTTTCTTTTTTTTTCTTAGTGCATTGTTGCTATGTGTCTTCAGAGCACCCTCACTCCAAACAGTGGATATGGGGAACCATGTGTAAGAAAGTAATCAATAAGAGCAAAAGGATTGCCTGATCTTTGTTTTCTTTGCAAATGCATCTATTTTATGGGATGCAGACTGCGGTTTTGTCACAAACAGAAAAGGATTATGAAATCTTAAGTACATGTAATTTGTTATACCAAGAGCTGTCTGAGGATAAAGAAGTTTTTTTTAAAAAAAGTAATGGAACAAAACAAGAAGCATAAAAATAAAAGCAAAACTCTAATGACCAGTGGGCATGTGAATTCTTCTGTAGTTTTATTTCAGGGCTAAGAATATGAGCTAAGAACACACTACTACTATACTTCTACAAACATCTTGACTTCTTATTGCTGTTGCGTAGAATGTCAAGATTTACATTGTGAAGTACTCATTTACAATCCTTTCTACCCACACTAAGTACCTTTAAAAATACATCATCTGAAACAAATAAATGATCAAGAGCTCATTGAAAAATTGCTGCACATTTACAACTGGCTATGACTTATTCTGAGTCACAGATTCCACATTACTAAAAATTTGGCCAGTACAAGTCAGATTATTTGTAAGGATGATCATATGAGAGTCTCCATTGCTACAATTCCCCAGGAGCTGCTTAAAGAGCATGACAATGTCAGAAAACGATTTTCCATACTGTACAGTCTAGGAATGGAGCTTTTATAACAACTTACATAGTTTACTAGGTTTCACTCAGTACATAAGCTCTCTTCCTATATCAGCGGCAATATGTACAAGTTGTCTGCTTCACCTTAGCAGTACATATCTCATTACTATTCATGCTGGGCTGGCTTGAATAAATCTCCTTCAACAATATTATCCAACAATATTATTATTGAATACTCTTCTTCAACAATATTGTCCAATATGAAATTTCATCTTCAGAAGAATATTGTCTACATGTCCTTAAATAATGCAAGTGCATTTTCAAGTTCAGAATCCACCCTTATCACTTTCCAGCTCCACAACATGGTTACACCTGACTGCAAGCTACCTTGTGTTCTGATTTTCATAAAAATTGAAACGCAGACTGCAAGATCAGCTGCTATGGTGGGCTCTGTTAATGGCTAAAATCCATGAGATGCTTTGCAGCATGTCTGCATATAAGACGTCTAAGTGCATCAGAAAACCATAAAGAACCTGAAAGATTAGTTCTGACTTTTTTAGAAGTTATTTCCTATATTAGTAAAAGACTATGACTGAACTTGTGTTACTTCAAACAGTTCTTAGCAAAAGAAGCACAGCTACAGGTTGAGCAAAGAGAAGATTCAGAGCAACCCTGCAGAGAAGGACGTGGGGGTATTGGTCGAAGAGAAAATGGACATGAGCTGGCAGTGTGCACTTGCAACCCAGAAAGCCAACTGTATCCTGGGCTCCATCAAAAGGAGTGTGACCAGCAGGTTGAAGGAGGTGATCCTGCCCCTCTACTCTGCTCTTGTGAGACCTCACTTACAGTATTGTGTGCAGTTCTGGTGTCTTCAACATAAAAAGGACATGGAAGTGTGGAACAAGTCCAGAGGAGATCCATGAGGATGATCAGGGGCCTGGAACACCTCCCGTATGAAGACAGGTTGAGAAAGTTGGGGCTCTTTAGCCTGGAGAAGAGAAGTGGAGACCTCATAGCAGCCTTCCAGTATCTGCAGGGGGCCTACAGGGATGCTGGGAGGGACTGTTCATTAGGGGACTGTAGTGACACAACAAGGGGTAATGGGTTCAAACTTAAACAGGAGATTTAAATGAGATATAAGGAAGAAATTCTTTACTGTTAGGGTAGTGAGGCACTGGAAATGGGTCGCCTAGGGAGTTTGTGAATGCTCCATCCCTGGTAGTGTTCAAATCCAGGTTAGACAAAGCCTTGGGTGACAGGGTTAGTGTGAGGTGTTCCTACCTGTGCAGGGTGGTTGGAACTAGATGACCTTAAGGTCCTTTCCAACCCTGAACTATTCTATGATTCTATGATTCTAAAAGAGCAATGGTTGTGGTAGTGTTAATGGAAGAACATGTAAAACAGATTCAAGTCTTGCTAAGTCTGTTCTCATTAATAACCTGTACTTTGCTATAAATTTAAGGTGAATTTTTGGAATATCAAGACAAAAACCTTGACAGGCATCCAAAGGTATGAAAATCTTCTATCTCTAATTAAAATCAGTGAAATGTACACTCATGGACTAGTTACAGTAATTCATGTTTTGGATTGATCACACATTATAAATTCACCATATGGGCTGTTCTGTAGAAAGCTTCTATTTCCACACCCTCCAACTCTCAGAGCTAAGAAAATAACACATAACATTGAACAAGACTCAGTGCATTAATATTGGTTCTCTGCTTTGCTCTGTTTACTGTGGCATTATCTTCTAAAAAAAGGACAGTCCGTGTTTGGGGCTTTTTTATCATGAGCTAAACCTGGAGGTTTAGATGCTTAGAAAACTTTCCCAGACTCCAGATGTATAAATACACATTTACTTTATTTCCATGTTCAATTTGTATTTTAAAATGTGGTAATAGAATTGATATGTACTTTAGCTTAGGGCACTCCACTAAGAAGTTGCTGCTTTTTGATTCCCTTCAGGCTCACTGAAGGAGCTCTTGACTCCATGCAGCTGGCTAGCTGAGAGCTGAATAAACCTACACTGCAGAGTATAGAATTATGTTGATAGTTTTTATTTAAACAGAAGAATCATTATAGTGTTCTTATGCTAATAATTATTCCCTGAGGATGATTCCGTGTGTGAGTCTTGTTATTTTGTTTACTGCATATGGCTAGACTGTGTTCAGTTACACAAGGATTGAAGTAATTTACATTATCCTAGTTTTTAGTTTAATAACATCATTCTATTTTTGAAAAGCCTAATTTTTGTTAAATAAAAAAGAATATTAGGCATAGAATTACAAATTTGAAACTAGATCCTCAGTTACCATAAATCAGCATCATTCCATAGAATTATATTGTTATATAAATTAACCCCACGTGAGGATTGTCCAATCTTCTGTTATAATTGGGATTGTAATCTCAAACCACTAGCAAAATATCGTTCAAACAATGTGGAGCAATAAGAAAGTGACGTATTTACTTTCTTTGGGAAACTGTATGCAAGCTTCAAGAGACATTCACATTTCTTTTAACAAAGTATAGAACTGTAACACAGAATATAAAATAAATGTGAAAATAATTATTTAATTAGCCGGCACATTCAGTTATATTTAGGAGAGCATCTATATAGATGGTAATATCAAAGTTATCTTTTTCTACTAGAATATTCTATTGTAGAGGCATTGACAGGAAATAGCCTTTTTAAAGAGATAGTCACACTAGGATACATATTGCACACAATGAAAGTAAGAAATATGCTTTTTTTTACTTTAAGTTATATGAATAAAAATTGATGAAAATGTTGACAGGAAAAATATTCTTAGATCCTGGTAGAAAAGCAGTTTTCCTGGATTTAGTTATAAAAATATATTGTGGTTCTTATTTACTTTCCTGTTTATAATAATATAAACAACCCTTTATTAACTATTCCTTTTCACTCTTCTCCAGTCAGTAATTTGGGAACTTTCTATTAGTGAAGCTAGTTAATAACCATGTCTATCACTAATTTGTCTGACAGCTCTTAAAACCTATCATATACTTTACCTTCGCAACATCCTTTTACACAAAAATTTCCAGAATTCAATTATGCCATTCATACTTCTGTATCAAGCAGTTATCTCTCAGAACAGGCAAGCATTATTCATAAAATAGATACTCATTTAAAAAAAAAAGTTACTTTTTATAATTTCCCTCAAATCTTTTTATTATTATCCCCTTCTCTATCAATAACAACATCCTCATGGCAGGCATCTGACTGAAAGAGAATATTCTACTTTTGTTATTGTCTGTTCTCAAGCTGCAAAAGACTTGTAGAAGCCAGAAGACAAAACACACACCAAGAACTGCTAATAAAGGCTACTCCTGTGGTTTGCTACAAAGAAATTTGACATATATTTTTGAAAACCTGAGAAGAATGAGACAAGAACAAAGCAAATATGGTGTTGGCATGCAGTTTGCAAACATCTATACAGATGCAGAAACTCCTGCTCAGAAGTGACCATACAGTGCAGTAAGACCTGAAGTTCACATCATCCTACAAATCTCCAGACTGTTTTGAAGCATGGTTTTATCCACCATTTTAGGGCTTATACTATGCATATGTACATACATATACATGGCAGTTGTATAAGGGATCAGAACAGCTTCATTTGAGGAACAATGGAAGTTTATATTTAATACCACATATCCTAACACATTTATCTGAGATATATCTTTCATTGCACTTGAGAAAGACACCATTACTCTGTGGTAAAATCAACGTATACTATGAACACTAGTTTTGAGTGACATCCTGCTGTATCTGAGTATCATACTTCCAAAACCAGTTATTAATACATAAATCTGAATTTCAATGCCCTCTCAAAAAGAAAAACAATAAAAGTAATAGAATTAGTAATTTGAAAGTTTCAATATTAGAATTTTTCAGTATTTCCAGCTTTTTCTTATTTCTATTTTTTTCCCCTGACTACTTTAAGCCTTTCCAAAACACATATACTACATATACAGACCCATTCTGTATTTTCCTAGCCAGAAAAAAAATTAATGTCTGATAGGAACCTGAATCATATCACTCTTTGGATACAGAGGTACACCCAGAAATCGTATTTTAAATTAAGTTAAGGCTATTCTATACCACTACCTTTTTACTTCTTGCAATAAGATTAAATCAAAACCTTAATCCAGCAATTTATTCTATTTATTAGAGCTGGTAAAAGAATGAGTCAGATCATTACCTCTTTTCCTGCTTTTCAGTATGAAACTAGGAGTTTAGTTTTCTGCATCAATAAGCTTTTCACGCTCTTTTTAATTTTTGAAATTCATTTGCTATAATTTTAAAATTTTATAATTTTGGGGAATGTTAAACATGTCATTTATGTTTACTTTAAATTACTCAGCCTATTATATTTGCTGCCTAAGGCTACAGTCATACAAAAGCTGAGACAGGTCTTTAAGTCTTCTTTATCAACTTATCTTCAGATAACCATGGCAATGCTTGGCTCCTGTGGGGAATTTTGTTACTTATTTCAAAAGCATACAGTTCAGTTAATACACATGAGTTCAAGAGAATAATAAAGAGAAATCATCTGAAAAAATGAAAGCACTTCACTCTACTGCACATCATTTAAATGCAAACGTAACTTCACTCCTCTAAAAGAAAAAGCTTACAGACTTACAGACTGGATTTGAGACTGGAAAAAATGCTTTGATTATTTTAATAACTTCTTAGAGATTGTTTTTGGCTTAATCTTCTTTCTTTACCTTTCCTGTATGTTGTTCTCTCTTTTTGACCTTCTTTTTGATACCTACAAAATCTTTCCTCTATTCTTTCCACACTTGAGGAGAGCTTTTGTTCCATCTTCTACATACTAGCCTTTTTTGGTAGTTGTAGACCATGGTAAGACCCCTGTAACCTCTTTTTCAGGCTGAACAAACCCAGTTGTCTCCCCCAAAAAACCCCAAAAGCCAATCTCAAACACTTTCTCTGTGATATTAGAATCATAGAATCAGAATAGTTTATGGTTGGAAAGGACCTTAAGATCATCAAATTCCATCCTCCCTGACATGAGCAGGGACATCTCACACTAAACCATTCCACAAAAGGCTCTATCCATACGTTGTGGTTTAAACCCAACCACACAGTCTCTCTCACCACCCCCCCCAACCCCCCCCCCCAGGCTCTTTCTTTCCTTCCCCCCCACCACAGGTCCAGGAGGGATGGGGAGGAGAATCAAAAGAATGCAAGTCCCACGGGTTGAGATAAGAACAGTCCAGTAACTAAGGTATAACATAAATCACTACTGCTACTACCAGTAATAATAATGATAAGAGAAATAACAAGGGAAGAGAATATAATACCACCCGCCGAAACAAGCCCACCCCAAAAGAGAACTAGCCCTTCCAGGTAACCCCAGTTACCTCCCCACGCAGGATGTGCTGTGGTATGGAATACCTCTTTGGCTAGCAAGAATCTGTTCTAATGCAAAAAATACAACCCTTTACACTGGATTCAAGCCATTTCCCAAAAGAATTATAGGAAACTTAAAGATTAATAAGATAGGGAGCCTACATTTTCTGTACATTTATTTTGTTGAAAATATAGACATTGCTTTGATTGTTTATTGTCTTGTGGCACTGCTGGGTCATATGAGGGAAAACACATGCTGCGCATCTCTTTTCTGTATTTTGGGAATAGGAAGTTAGGGCATGCATAGCGTTTTATTCTCAGAGGTTAGTCTAATGTGGCCTTCAAGGAAAGTTTGGGTCATTTATTTTCAGAAGGTCACAAGATCTGCAGTATAATTATTCTATGATAACAATCAGATAACGTGCTAAGGTGTATGGAAGAGCACACATTTTTTTTTGCTATTTTGTTATTTGCTATTGTGTTAGGGAAAAAATGTCATAGAAAAATCTGGGACACCTGAGTACGTTACCTTACTTTATGCTTCCATGGCAGAAAGACAGAGATGTTAAAAAGTCTTGTGCAACCTTCTGGGCACATGTGAGTATCATGCAGCACCTCAAATAACACTAGACACATATATTTAAGCAGTAAAATGTGGTCTTGGGGTTCCAACATTGCATCTGTTTCTTTTAGGTGCATATTAGCAAGTGAAAAAAACCTGTATTCCTTCTCTGAGATTAAAAGAACTACTCCTGACATGTATAGATATAAAATCTTGTGCTTTGAGTATTCACCTCTGATATAGGATACCACCATCCAGTGCTGATCTAGCATATCTATTTTGGGCAAAAAGAAAAACAATGGAAAGAATACTTTTACCACAGTGTTAAAAAAAAATCTTGATTTTAATTAGGTATATTCCAGACAAATATGAAAGATTTAAATTACCATTTTCCAGCTATAAAAGCAAGGGCAGGTAGAGGAGCTGTAAAAGCAAGTGAGTCGAAAGAGGAAAGACAGGGAGGATGTAAGATAAAAAAAATGCTGTGCTGCTCATGCACCCATTAAACTCTAGCCTCTGGGATTTTACTTCAAAGGGTCTATGTAACTGTCATTATTAAAAGCTTATCAGCTATAACAATGGACTGGTCAGGCTAAAGATCCACCTGTATTTGTTTTGTATTTTGCAATAGCCAACACTCTAGGAGGTTAAAAAAAGTTTTCAGTAGCTCTTCTCCTAATTTACTCTTCCACTGCTTAATCCTCAGTGATTCAATGAACTGAATGCTATAGCAATTATACATTTCTGTATTATTATAGAAATATATTTTACAGCATATTGTAATTCTAGCAATTTATAGAAATTACAAAAAATATTTTCCAATATGAATACTTTAGGATCTGATTATTTTTGTTATTCTACATATAGAATACATAGAATAAAAATACAGTAATTTATAGCAGTTAGAAACAATAGTTTTCAACAGGAATACTGTCTATGGATCTCACTATTACAGGTACAATTATTTTGGTTTGATAAAACTGCAGAATATTATGCAATGATATCAAAAATAATTACATTTTAACCTCTTTGTGGAAAAACTGTTGTCACTGCAGAGAGTTAAAGAGTTGGCTTCCATTTCTTTAAGAGTATAAGTCTTCTCATTTTCATAAATAGAGAAAGCCCTTAAAGATTTACTTCACTTGCACAGTCAAGAGGTGACTCCATATACAGGTTTGCAAATTTCATTTTCTACAAGGACACCTCCAAACTACCTATAGAAGTATGATTAATCTAAGCTAGGTAAAATGTTTGTGCCAGTCAACGAATGTGTTAAAGAATGGGGCATTTCAGCTATAGTTCAGATCCTGCTTAATATTTTTATGACCTTCTCCAAGGCTCATAACTCCACATACTACAACTAAATTGGTATGCTTGTTCTTATAGTGAGGTTTCATGAACATAGAAACTAAATGATTCGTCATCTTCATAATTCAACAACAGTTAAACCTACACAGGCTTTAAATGCATAAAAATGAAATATCAATGCATTTTATGAAAAAACTGCTAATGGCATCCCTACTTTTGATCCCCTTCTGACATTTTTTCTGATTTTGCAAGAATGATATGAGTGTATTGGTTATATGAGAGTGTAATTTCAAATCTTACTTCTTTTAAAATAGAGTGCATTCATCAAGTATATTCATCAAGTAGTGGTTTATACATGTGAAAGTATACGAATTTTATACTAATTGATAATGACTTTTGAATTATTTCCCCTTATTGTTGTCATGTCTTTCAAATTCTTTATCTCTGAAAAACTGCATAAACATTATTCCTAAAGAGCAGTTTATGTTAAAAAAACAAAACATAAACTATTTCTTATTTTAAACCTGCATTGGAAACACCGTTTTGGTTTTACTTGAACAAAAATTACTTTATAATATTTCTTGCATTAGATATATTAATAAAATATATATGGCAAATGTTCTTTATTTCATCAATAACTATGAAAACTGTGAAAATTATAACACAAGCCCCTCTAAAGTTCTTTTTCATTTATTAGTAGAAAGGTTGCGCTAGAACAGTTTTAACATTTTTTCTAACATTGTTATGTTACTGAGATGACTTTTTTTGTAACATATTTTGTGACATATTACATCTGCTAAGCATGTAAATTATCATTTCCAGACACGGTAATGCCTGAAGTTTGCAGTGCATACTGCCGAGACTTTGAACAGTAATAAAAACAGCACAACAGCACACCATGAATCATAGAATCACAGGATGGTTTAGGTTGGAAAGGACCTTAAAGTTCATCTAGTTCTGATGTCCCTCCCATGGGCAGGAACATCTTCCACTATCTTACATCTTTCGACCAGGTTGCTCGAAGCCCCGTCCAACCTGGCCTTGAACATTTCCAGGGAGGGTCCATCCACAACTTCCCTGGGCAAACTGTTCCTGTACCACATCACCCTTGCAGTGAAGAATTTCTTCTAATATTTAAGTCTCCCCTTTTTCAGCTTAAAGCCATTCCCCCTTGTCCTATCCCTACATAGCTTGTCAAAATTTCTTCTCTAGAAACCACACAGCCTTCCAGCTCCCAGCAATCATGGTTTAGAAACTTCCCAACCATGCAGATAATAAAGACACCTGTTTTTTTTTCTTAGATCACTTACTTTATTCTTTCTCTCCCTTACATTCTTTCAAAAACTTTCATTATTTTGGCTCAGTAATGCAAAGAACAGCAATATAAAACAAATTGTATCAATAGTGAAGCACTGTGAGGTAAAATAAAGCTGATTAAAAAAAATCCTGCTCACTTTTAAGTTTATAAATACATATTTTTTCCAAATTTATGTTGAGTTCTTCCACAAAGTTCTGCTAACAGTGTAGTTTCCAAATTACCACCTACTCTGGACCTCATATTTTTGTATAATTTCTTATTCTAATATTTTTATATAATTTCTTCAGGGACTAAATATAGTCTATCATTTCAGCCTTAGAGAACAGAACTTATCAAATGATAAAATTTGGTGGTGAAATAGCAATGCATCTTGTTTAAAACCACCCTAAAACAATGAAGTGAACACCGATTTTCTGTAACTGGAAGTTCTCTGTTGAAAACATCATTAAGAAAGGGATTTTCTTGCCTAAATATAAGCTTATTGTGTCATTTCAGGTATTCTAAGGTATCCAAGAAATATGCAAGAAATTAAATATCTTTTATACTGAAATTAGTGAATCTTATTCATCCAGGTTGCATCCTAATATGAATTCAGCACTATCAGAGGAAAAAAATATCCTCATTTCGCATACTTTAAGACAAAAACGAATCAATACAGTTTATTAATTCATTAACAATACATAATTAGCCATCAACTGTGATAACTCAGGATCAGTATCAACAGTAGGAGATAAAGCATGACACTAGGTACTTACAAAATGCTAATCAATACCTAAAAATTTCCTGCATGCCATTCTCTAACTCTTTCCCCCTACGTGAATATGTAGCTATGTGCATACCATCTTCCATAGCAAGTGTGGATTACAACTGCAGATCCTCTCTTCTGGGAGCAGGTTTTCATACTTACATGCCTCTCCTATAGAAGACATGGATATTCAAGCTTTATGTGCACTTGCCACCCTCTGCAGCTTGCTGATCCACTCACAGCTGAGAAAATGACCCACAAGATCCCACATACACACTCACAGTGGGTGTTCCTAATTGTTGCACTACATAATGGCAACCCACCGGTTTGGTGCAGGCTGCTCCTGATGTCTCACAAGGTTATTGTACCAGATCTGGTGCCATGACTTCCATCTGTGTCAGACCAGGCTTTGACTGCTATTCTTTCTTTCTCAAAGTCTCTCCTAACCTATTACATATTTTAATGCTTCCTCTATATTCCTTTTCAGGCTAGCTCCTTCTTTGTTTCAAAAACTCCCTGTAATCTCCTGATTTCTGTTTAATTCAGTTGATGGATGTCTTCTTTAACCACAAGAAAAAAACAAATGCTAAATCTAGCTGTTCTAACAAGCACACATTTGAAGTCTTTTTCCTCAACCTGCATGAAATTTTGTATCTCATTTATGCATACTAAACTCTTCCCAAGTCCTGTACAGGGAGGGTAAACAGCATAGTTAATTGGCTCAATGACCAAGAAACCCATCTCTCTCACCTTGCTAGCTCTAGCCTTAGAAATCACCAGATTACTGGACTCAAGTATAAGGCTCATTTTCTCTGGTATTCTCACTTTGGTAGAATAAACCCAGTTGTTCTACAGTGAAAGAAGATGTCAGAATACTCTAGATGTTGATATAGGGACAGACCAAAACACAGATTTTTAACTCAGAACTCTAAAAACTAGAGGGATTTAAAGCTTGAGAGTAATGTTCTTGCCTTAGAATATTTTCTAGCTAATTGCAATGACATGTCTAGGACCAAGTATCATTTTTCTTGAAATGTAAAGTTTCATCCTTTTAGATTTCTGTGGCAAGACATTCCAAAATAAACTCTTTAGAGCTAACTTTTGATTTGCTTTAAAGTTGTCAGTCTTCAGTTTTAGTGAATGCTCCTCTCTTTGTATGTTAGAAGACAAAAAGTTCATGACTGATTTTCTCTGAATCATTCACTGATTTGCAGGCTTGTTAAATCTTTTCTAGGTTTGGTTTGTTTGGGGTTTTTTTTGGTAACACAAACACTGTCTGTTATTTCTTGATGTAGGAGTTTCTCTGTGCTTTTAATTGTTCCCACTACTCATACATAAGCTGCCTCAACTTCTACAGTATTCTTTTTGAGACTAGTGACTAACAGTACTCAGCTGATGCTTCATTATTATTGGCTAAATAATAAGCAGTAATAAAATATTTATTTACAGTTATAAAAGTATATAGTGCAAGTAATATCTATTTACAAACCAGTATCATACACAGTATAAATATACATTAAATGTAAAGACAAATGATTGCAAAAAGCTCAACGTATTCTACAAAATAATATTGTATGCATTATTTACTATATATTTTCCATGACAGCATCTCAGTTTAGCAGGTGACAGATTTTCCTTTATATTTGATTTTCTTTTTCTGTTTTTGGGGGGTTTTATTGTTGGATATTTTTTATTTGCAATAAGATTTTGATGTGTATTTGGAAGAAACAGAAAGGGATGAAACAGAAACATAAGAATCAAGAACACATGGAGGACTTCAGAACTGTCTAAGCAAAGAGGACAGACCAAGCAATTAGGTGATCTAAAGACATTGGTAGAAAAATGACACTACCACAGTTTAAGAGACTGAGACAAGAAGCTAGTTCTGTGTAAACTGAGTAATGTTGAAGGACTGAAGGAGTTGATGGAAAGTCAGGGATAACAAAAATTAAATTAATGGAATCTAGCTCCTTCATTACAACTGGGAAAATTCCTTGGTTTTTAGATACTGGAGTAGAATCTTAAGATGATGATGTCTTACCATTTTTATATAGTCAGTGAATATATATAAAGCTATCAGGAAAATTAATCTAATTGCTCTAAAGTGTTAGCTACTGGCATAAAATAATAAACTTTCATGTCTATCAAATGTTGTAGCTGATAGAATTTTTAAAAGCTTCAAAGAAATATGGGAAAATTTCAAGGAAGACAACAGCCCCTTGAACTATTAGATACATATTAGATACATATATTTGGACTCTGCACCAGAAATTTTTCTAAGTATGACAGCTTACTGGGGGAAGTATTGACAAGTTTGTGCCTTCACTCTACCTTAGATACCTGCAGAAGCAGCTAACACACAGAATGTATGAACGGAAAAGTTCTTTGATCTGATACTCATTCTTATGCTAGTACCTTTATTTCCTCTGATATCTGAAAAAGTCTGTGCACTGAATCTGAATTTTCTAGTACTCTGTACTAGGTCTCACTAGGATGAGGTTAATTTTCTTAATGTTTGTATGGTGCTGTGTTTTGGATTTGAAATTAGAACAATGTTGATGATATAGCAATGTTCTGTTGCTGAATAATGTCAAAGCTTTTCATTTTTTTGTACTCTGTCCCTGATGGTGAGTATCTGGGTGTCGGCAAGAGGTTTGTAGGGTGCACAGCCAGGTCAGCTGAACCAAATTGACCAAAAGACACATTTCATGACACATAAAATCATGCTCAGCAATTGAAACAGGGGATTTTGTCTATCCTAAGCAGTTGTTGCTTGGATACTGGCTAGGTATCAGTCTGCTTGTGGGAGGTGGTGAACGATTGCCTTGGCATCACTTATTTTTTCCTCTCTCCTTCCTTCATTTGTTAAAATATCTTTATATTGACCCATGAGATAACGAATGCTTTCATTCTTCCAATTCTGTCCCCTGTGCTCCTGGAGAAAGGGAAGAAGGGAAGGAGGTTAGCAGTTGGGTGGGTGCTTAGTTGCTGGCCAGGATCCACCTACCACATACTCCTTAACATTTGTTGCTGATGCCATTATGATCTTGTGGTTGTTGAAAATTCAACTTTTCAAAAGGAGGAATACTGAAATTAAGGTTCTCTGCATAAGTGTAAATGAATGTATAAAGTGCTAGCTCCTAACTGCATAAACACAAGTTCCAGTGCACTTGTTATTTAATCCATGCACAGTTTACAGTACTCCTTTCTCTCATATTCTCTATTTATTATTCATTGAGAAACAATTGTATTTAATAAACACATACTTTTCAAAAGCCTACTTTGAAAGCACAATTATTAGTTGCTTCACAAACATTTATGCAGATGTCAGGTACTCAAGAATTATATTGGTTATTTTTACTGAAACCCTACAATAATAATGTCATAAATGGAAAATCAAAATTAAATCCATATTTAACTTTCAGACTCTCAGAGAGTGATTTGGCTACCAAAGTATGGACATTCAATGCTACTTAGAACAGCCTAGATCATCCCACACAGTCAGGATCGGTCCACAGAACTGACAAAGGATTTATGAAAGACTTGCATCTTCACAAAACGGTAGGTGAATGCTGTGAGGAATAATTTAGCTTGCCTATGTGTGGGCAACCCAATCAAGCCCCAGTGTCTCAGGTTAGTTAAATTATCCAAAACACAGGAAGAATTTAACTGCTCTAGATACATTTACAATGATAAAATTATAAGAAAGGGATATATTTACTAGGAAGAATGCAGATAGACCAAAGTTTATGTGAACTTCAGTCCGAGAGGGTGAAGGTCAGCCATGTCAATTGTATATAGGTATATAGGTATTGTATATAGGTATTTCCTACCACCAAGAATAAGTTATTGGCTTAGGCAACATGAAAGAGCGTAACAGTGTCTTTATTTCTGTCCACTGGATTAGTGTGTCTGGTTAGCTGAAACAGCGGGAATTTTCTCTCTGCTTTCTTATACAAACCCAGTTTATGCCAAATGAGGAGTGGCTCAAAATCTTTTCTTACAGCTAAAGTTACCTAAGTTATATACTTGGATATGGATGACTGTCTCTCTCTCTTATTTGTAAACACACACAGAACCTGTCTCATTAGGTAGGTCTAACAGTTGTCCAGGAACTGAGATACTGATGTTTACTTTTCCTCTTATTTGAACTCACACCTGTCAGAAGAGGTAGAGGTGAAGCCACATTGGAAAAAAAAATGTACAGTAATCTTTCTATTAAATATGATCATAACTCACAGAAAACAAAAATTAAGAAACAGGTGGAATCTAGATTCTAAAACCTAGCAAGGTTCATTTTACACGTGAATAGTAGTATGCTTCAGTTCCTGTTTCTAAGAACATATATGCATTATTGTAAAAAGTCAAGCAAAGAAAGGAATTACCCCTACTTTATAAATCCTTAAAGACAATGGTATAAGATGAATGTCAATGTGTCTAGGTCACTCTGAGGATGTTTCCTGCACTGCAATAGCCACTAAATTGCTTACTTATGTAGATCGGTATGCAACCATCTCCTAGTATAAGGATAGTGTGAGGTGCACCTGCCCATGGCAGGGGGGTTGGAACAGGGGGGTTGGAACTAGATGATCTTAAGGTCCTTTCCAACTCTAACTATTCTATGATTCTATGATTGATTCTATGATTTTATAACTGCGTTGCTTCAGATAAGCAGAGAGGCATTCTAGAAAACTTTATTCATCTACAGATTCCTAGTGTGCATTATTCTTGCACTTTGAGTGGCTTACAGAGCTGCATCAAGTAACAACATCAGCTTCAAGTCTGTTCTTCCTGTCCCTCAATAGTACATTCTGTGGGAAACAGCTCAGCAGAAGCAGAAAGTGCTTGAAAAGATATCAAAGGTATAGGCCATAAGATCTGAAAAAAATTATGTCTACTTGAACTGAAGGTTACTTTCATGAGTTCAGCCAAAGAATGTTGTATGTAATTTCTTAATAGTGTACAAAACCACCAATTTTGCCTTTGTTACAAATATGACCATTTCAGCTATTTCATCCACATTATTTTTAGAATTAATATACTAGATTACATTATTAAGTTTACTTTATAGAGACTCTAAATAAGAAGTACTATGTCATAATTTGTTCATTCGAACATGCCTAATCAGTTTTGCTGCTATGGTTACTGTCAAATATATTTTTCTGGAGGCTGGAACAGAACATATGTGAAACAGGTATCAAATCCTCTATCTGTCAGCCATTTCATGCAAAGGATGATAGGGCAATAATTCTGATCTGCCTGTTTCTGAATCCCTGTGTAATCTTTTACTTGACTACAGACTAGACCCAGATGAGATATTTCATTATCCCAGGAATCATTACTAATCTCCCAGTCAGACACATTATGACCACGCATATTCTCATTATCCAATTTCAACTTAAAAGGTAGTGATGAGGAAATTATTCCATTGTTGGAAATAAATATACAAGTTGAAATAAACAAAGATTCTCAGTCAGTTGCTGAGGGGAGTAGCTTGAGAGAGGACGCCTGTAACAGCGGAGTGGAGCCGGGGGAGATCAGCATCCAGGAGCCTCACCACAGAGCGACAAGAACCACTGAGGAGGGAGCCTCAAGTCCTCAACAGGACTTGCCCAAGAGCTCAGCTCCCGCGAGGAGATGATTCACTGGGGGTGGAGACAGGAGGAGTGGCACCAGCTGTGAGTGCTTAAAAACCTACCCAGGGAGCACGGTGACCAGAGCGAGCAGGTCGAGGCAGTTTGTGTGGCAGTTCGTGCGGGCAGGCGGGTGGGATGGTGAGCACTCGCCGTATGACCAGGGCCCGGTCTGGGAGCTCTGCCTTGGCTGCCCCGGTGGTGGCCAGCGTAGGCACCCAGACAGAGCCGGTAAGAGGGGAGGCTGCAGTGCAGAGCTGGGAGTGTGGAGAGTGCCTGCACTGGTCTTGTGAGGGAAAGGTGCAGAATGGGCAGGGCTGCGCTCGCTGCTCCCTGATGGAGGTCCTCCTCCAGCAGGTGGCTGAGCTATGGGATGCTGTCAATAAGCTGCAAGATGTCAGGGAAGCTGAGAGGAAGCAGGACTGCTTGCTCCAGGCTCAAACAGTGCAGGGGCCTCAAGCTTCCGCTCTAACTCATGGAGGAAAGAAGGAGGCTGTTGATCAGGGAACCTGGGAATTAGTAACAAAAAAAAACAACAAAAGGAGGAAGAGAGCAATAAAAAGCAAGGGGGCTTCCTCCTAAAACTGCTGTACCCACCCAGAACTGCTTTGCTGTGCTGCAGGAGGCTGATGAGGAAATGCACTTGCACCAGAAACAACCAGCTAGTGCACTGGTACAGAAGATCTCTACTGGTGCCAAAAAGTGGCAGGTTGTAGTAGTAGGGGACTCTGCCTGGAATGGGCCTGACCTGGTGTCCTGGTTTGAGCAGTAGCAGTCATTTTTCTCCTTCTTGCTAGCTGGTGCAGAGTTGTGTTTTGACTTTCAGGCAGAGAACATTTGCTGATAGCGAGCCTGTTTTGAGTTACTGCTCAAATGCTTGGTTTGTCCAAGGCCTTTTCTGAGCTCATGTTCTGCCAGGGGAGGAGGGGAAGCCGGGAGGAAGGAGAGACAGGACACCTGACCCAGGCTAGCCAAAGAGGTATTCCGTACCATAGCACGTCATACCCAGGATGTAACCGGGAGAGACCCGGAAGAGCTGGAGCACTTGGGGGATGGAGGAGGTATCGGTCTGTGCTCGGTCAGGCAGGGTGGAGTGAGTTATGGGTTGGTGGCTGGTGAGATGTTCTATTCTCTTCACTTGTTGTTTGCTTTATCATTATTATTTGTAGTAGTAGTGGCAGGAGTGATTTGTGTTATGCCTTAGCTATTAAACTGTGCATATCTCAATCTGTGGGGGCTACATTCTTTGGATTCTCCTTCCTAACTCTCCAGGGGTCGGGGGAGCAAGGGGGGGAGTGAGTAACGAGCTGTGCAGACTTGGTTTAAACTACGACACCCGGTTTCAAGGGAGGGATGTTGCGGTGAGGCTGCCTGCTCTAGTAAGTCCCACTGACTATTACCTGCTTCTAGTGATATGTGTGGGTGCTAGGAATATAGACAGTAGTAGCCTGAGGAGTATAAAGAAGGACTACAGAGCCCTGGGAGAGGTGGTTAGGTGTTCTGGAGCTCAGATAGTCTTTTTGACAATTCTCCAAGACACAGGAGAGGACCTTCCAAAGGCAAGGAGGATTGGACAGGTTAATAAATGGTTATAAGGATGGAGTCATAGTCAGGGGTTTGGATGTCTTGAACATGGGGCCCACATTTGTAGGCCAGGCCTACTGGGGGCTGGTGGAACTGCTCTGATAAAGAAAGGGAGGAGTGGCTTTGCTGGGAGGCTTGCCAGACTTGTCAAGGATGCTTTAAACTAGTTGTGTTGGGGGAGGGGAGCATCATTCCATCCCAACACACCCAGTCAGTTGCTAGCACCTATAATAAATACTTTGAGCAATGTAGTAATATTCTAGCCGCTCCAGCCACTGAGCTGGCTTCATATGGAGCTCAGATCAGATGCCTCTATACAAATGCCCGTAGCATGGGGAATAAACAAGAGGAATTAGAGATGTGGGCAAATCTCCGGGGCTATGATATAATAGGCATCACAAAAACATGATGGGATGGCTCCTTTGACTGGAGTGTTGGAATGGAGGGTTACAGGCTTTTTAGAAAAGACAGGCCCGGTAGGAGGGGAGGGGGAGTTGCCCTTTATGTTAGGGATAGGCTGGAGAGTATGGAACTCTCTCTGGGGACATGTGATCAGATAACAAAGTTTGAGTGTCAGGGTTAAGGGGAAATCGGTGATGGGAGACATTACTGTGGGGATATGTTACAGACCACATGATCAAGAGGAACCTGTGCATGAAGAACTCTACAGACAAACAGGAAAAGCCTCACACTCACAGGCCCTTGCTCTCATGTGGGACTTCAACCACCCTGACATCTGTTGGAGCGACGGTACGGCCCGGCACAAGCAATCCAGGAGGTTTCTCGATTGTGTGGAAGACAAATTCCTTCTGCAAGCAATAGAGGAGCCGACAAGGAGAGGTGCCCTGCTTGACCTCGTGCTCACCAGCAGGGAAGGGCTCGTTGGAAATGTGACTCTCCAGGGAAGTCTTGGATGCAGTGATCACAAGATGGTTGAATACAAGGTCCTCAGGACAGTGAGAAGAGCGTGCAGCAAGCTCACTGCCCTGGACTTCAAGAGAGCAGACTTTGGCCTCCTCAGGAACCTGCTTAGCAAGGTTCCATGGGATATAACCCTAGAGGGCAGGGGGGCTCAAGACTCTTGGTTAATATTCAAGGATCACCTGCTACAAGCTCAGGAGTGTTGCATCCCGACTAGAAGGAAGTGCAGCAGGAGGGCCATGAGACCTCCTTGGATGGATAAGGAGCTGTTGAGAAAAATACACAGGAAAAAAGAGGCTTATAAAAGGTGGAAACAAGGACAGGTGGCCTGGGATGAATACAGGGATGTTGTCAGGGAAGTTAGGGACCAAATTAGGAAAGCTAAGGCCCAATTGGAGCTAAACTTGGCAAGGGAAGTTAAAGATAACAGGAAGGGATTTTATATGTATGTAGCGGCTCAAAAACAGACTAAGGACAATGTAGGCCCCCTCCAGAAGCTTTCGGGAGAACTGGCAACACAGGACTTGGAGAAGACTGAGGTTCTGAATGGCTTCTTTCCCACAGTCTTCACCGGCAAAGGCTCTGACCACACTACCCAAGTCTTAAAAGGCGGACGCAGGGACTGTGAAAACCTAGACCTTGGGCCCACTGTACATGAGGATCTGGTTCGAGACCATCTTAAGAACCTGAATGTGCACAAGTCCATGGGTCCTGATGAAATCCATCCGCGGGTCCTGAAGGAGCTGGCAAATGAAGTTGCAAAGCCACTGGCCATCATACTTCAAAAATCATGGCAGTCAGGTGAAGTTCCTGATGACTGGAAAAAGGGAAATATAACGCCCATTTTCAAGAAGGGGAAAATGGATGACCCGGGGAATTACAGACCAGTCAGTCTCACCTCTGTGCCTGGCAAAATCTGGGAGCAGATATTCTTGGAAGGCATGCTAGGGCACATGAAAAAGAGAAATGTGCTGGGTGACAGCCAGCATGGCTTTACTAGGGGAAAATCCTGCCTGACCAATTTGGTGGCCTTCTATGACGGGGCTACAAAAATGATGGACAGGGGTGGAGCAGTTGATGTCATCAACCTGGACTTGTGAAAAGCGTTCAACACTGTCCCGAATGACAAGCTTGTCTCTAAATTGGAGTATCATCAATTTGATAGATGGACCACTCGGTGGATAAAGAACTGGCTGGATGGCCGCATGCAAAGAGTTGTGGTCAACAGCTCAATGTCCAGCTAGAGAGCAGTAACGAGTGGTGTCCCTCAGGGATCGGTGTTGGGACCAGTCTTGTTTAATATTTTTGTCGCTGACATGGACAGTGGGATTGAGCGCACCCTCAGCAAGTTTGCCGATGACACCAAGCTGTGTGGTTCTGTTGATATGCTAGATGGAAGGAATGCCATTCAGAGGGACCTTGACACACTTGTGAGGCGGGCTGATGCCTACCTCATGAAGTTTAACCAAGATAAGTGCAAAGTCCTACACCTGGGTGGGAGCAATCCAGGCACAGCTACAGGTTGGGCAAAAAGGAAATTCATGGCAGCTCTGCAGAGAAGAACTTGGGGGGTGTTAGTCAATGAGAAAATGAACATGAGCCAGCAGTGTGCACTCACAGCCCAGAAAGCCAACTGTATCCTGGGCTGCATCAAGAAGAGCGTGACCAGGAGGTCAAAGGAGGTGATCCTGCTCCTCTACTCTGCTCTCGTGAGACCTCACTTGGAGTATTGTGGTGCAGTTCTGGTGTCCTCAACATAAAAGGGATATGGTACTGTTAGAACAACTCCAGAGGAGGGCCACGAGGATGATCAGGGTATGGGAGCACCTCCCATATGAAGACAGACTGAGAAAGTTGGGGCTGTTCAGCTGGAGAAGAGAAGGCTGCGTGGAGACCTCATAGCAGCCTTCCAGTATCTGAAGGGGGCCTACAGGGATGCTGGGAAGGGACTATTCATTAGGGACTGTAGTGATAGCACAGGGGGTAACGGGTTGAACTTAAACAGCAGAAGTTTAGGACTGGATATAAGGAAAAATTTTTTACTGTTAGGGTGGTGAGTACTGGAATGGGTTGCCCAGGGAGGTAGTGAATGCTCCTGTCCCTGGCAGTATTCAAGACCAGGTTGTATGGAGCCTTTGGGTGATATCGTTTAGTGTGAGGTGTCCCTGCCCATGGCAGGGGGTTGGAACTAGATGATCTTAAGGTCCTTTCCAATCCTAACCTATGATTCTGTATTGACAAGTCCCTGTGTGCACTAATGGTCTTGAGCAGCATCACCTCGGGCTTTCACCAACATCCATGGGACCAGGAGCTCTGTTTAAAAGCTCAGTGGAAGGGGGCTGAGTTCCTGGTTGGGCTATGTTGAAGTATTATTTTCTAGCTGTATCCACAGACACTGAGTCTCCTGATCTGGACCTGCACTTGCAGACTAACTTGGACCTGACAACATGTATGTTTTTTCAAACAATAGAATAGCTGGGAATGACATTACTGTGTTCTTTAAGTACTTAAAAGGAGCCGATAAAAAACATGGGAAGAAACTTGTTGCAGTAGGATGAAGGGTAATGGCTTTAAACTGAAGGAGGGGAGACTCAGTCTGATGTAAGGAAAATTTTTTTTTAAAAGGAGAGTGGTAATATTGCAGGGGGATTGGACTAGATAACCTTTGAAGGTTGCTGCCAATCCAGATGATTTTATGATTGGTAGAGCTTGACTTTAACCCCTGCCTTATGACTATAGTATTGCCCAGTGATCACTGGACCTGAGCCTAACTGTGACATACAGTGTTTTATTAGCAGTTTGAGTGGGCAGGTGAGGGTGATGGTGAGCACTTACCTCAGGATTAGGGCCAAGTCTGGGAGGTCTGCACTGGCTACTGTGGTAGTAGCCACCATTGGCACCCAGGTGGAGATGATCAAAGGAGAGGCTGCAGTGCAGACCTCTATGTCGAAAGTACCTGAACATGCCACTTGAGGCAAGGGTGAGCAGAGAGCTGGGTAGGGGACTTCCTGAAGTGGTTAAGGTCCTTTCCAACCCTAACTATTCTATGATTCTATGACAGAGCTGTGTGAGACTGTCAAAAAAGTCATCAGGGAAGCTAAGAGGAAGCTGGAATGATGGCTCCAAGGCCAAACTACAGGGGCCACAATCATTCCCCAGTGCAAACAGAAGAGGAAAGCAAAAAAGAAAGGCAGAAGTGCACAAATCAAAACAAGGGGCTTTCTCCAAAACTCAATGCCCCTACCCAGAACTGCTTCACAGCCCTGCAGGGGCTAACAGTGCGTAAGATTATTATTAGTGTAGCCAGGAAAAAGTAGTGAGTGATAGTAGTAGGTGACTCTGAAAGGTACAGAGGCACCCATCTCTTGGCTTAACCAGATTTCAAGGTAAGTCTTGACTACAGAGGGCTTGGATCAGAGGTGTTGCTGAGAGTACAGCAAGTCCTACATACTGTTAACCACTCTTAGTGGTTCATATGGGTGACAGTGATATTGCTAACAGTAGTGTAGAAAGCATAAGAAGGACTATAGAGCCCTGGAAAAGGCAGTTAGGGACTCAGTTTTTTCATCAATCTTCCCAGTCAAAGGGAGGACCATGAAAAGGCCAGGTGAATCTGACTATGGCTTTACAAACAAAAAATAGACTTGTAACCTGAAAGGAAGGAATCTGTAGGTCAGTTCACTATCTTGTTAGTCTACCATATTGAATTTACTTATTTTACTTTATAAAAATACAGTGGCTTGCAGAAGTATTTTTAGCAGATATCTGGCTGTATATTTTCTAGACTTTCAAATGTAAGAAAACAGTAGATACTCTTAAAACATTAATTTTAATGTTATATACTATTTCTGATGCATTTATTTCACAATGCATAACTTGACGAACTCACCACAAAAGCTGAGTAAAATTGTACTTGGGTACAATTGGGAAAATTGTACTCAACTGAGGCATGTATCTTAAGTGATTTCTTTCCAGAGTCCAGGAGGAGTCTAAAGCAAAGCAAACAATGGGAAGTTTCAGGTGCATTAAAGGAAGAAGCAACTCTGCAGCTGAGCTGTTATGAAAATGGCACCAAGTAAGAAATTACTGATCTCCTGTTTATTGCAGTTTAGGTCTTTCTTTGTAATTACACGCCCTCTCTACTCCACAAGTGTGATTCATAGTCTGGAATTACAATAAGCTCTTTCCTGTAAGAAAGAAATTTCAGAAAAGGAGGTCTGGGGCTAAAAAGAAAAAAAA
>NW_022994433.1:0-51619 GCF_012275295.1 Melopsittacus undulatus | reverse complement strand
GGACTACCCTGGCAACTGCTTCTTCTCATTTAAATATGACACTTCAATCTTTGTTTTTGAATATATTATATCATCCACGTGAAAAATATGTAAGGCAATGAGGAGCCAAATGATGACCAAAGTGTATATTTTCTGTTCAGAAACATTTCACACTGTTCTTATTTCTCATGCACAGGATAAGAGCTATCACCTATCAAAAGAGAGAAGCATTTCCATGAGGCTGATGATGGAATCTGAATTCCTCAATCCATTCTTGTGAAAATACATGAAATAGACAACTCAACTCTAGAAAATCCTCACAGATGAAGAGTCTCTTTTCAATTTAATATAAGCAAGTTTGAAAAGACTAGCTCAGATTTTGTAACATCTATGACTATGTAAAGTGAATATCCTAATCAGATTTTATTATTTACATAATAAAGTCTCGGTTAGCTTGGAAAACCTACCACTAAGTCTGTCCACTGCTGGCTCACCCCAGAATATTCTGTCAAGTTGACCTCTCTTGCCATGTTGTCCCAGCCAACTCTGTATCCAGCCCAGGACTGAGAAGGCAAGTGGGAGTCACAGGCTTTTAACTCCCACCTTTCTCCCAGCCAAGGCAGCCACTCCTTTGGTCAAGTTCACATCTACATTTTCTGATCATCCAGTCTTGGTGGTTCTTATTTCAAGTAAGACACAGAATAGTGCACACGCATAGCCATTTGGAAGGCATTAAAGGCTAATATAAAACAGCGGAATTTTTGCATTAATATGGCTCACAATATGCTGGTCTCTGTCTGTCACGCTTTTAGATAGAGTGACTCCATAAGAAATGTAACAAACCAGGCACATACAGTGTGTTTGCTTTTATCTGTGCAGAGAGGTTTTAGAAGCATTTCTGCTGCACTAAATTTCTTAAGGAATGCAGATACTGCTATGTCTTTTACAGCTTTGAAATCTTACTTATATTCAGCCTAGACACATGCTTACTAGCTAAGTTAAACTTTACATCTTTCCAAACATGCAAGAAATGGACCATCATGCAGGTAGTCCTCACATATTTGTCCTGAAACCAACTGTGACAAGCTTGGATGTTGAATGTATTCTGACAGCTGTACTAGGGTGTTCAAGTGGGTAGATACACACTAATTTCTGTTTATTACAGCTCATCATGTGCTAAGTACTATTTAGCAAGTTTTTCTTGTCCTTGGTCCAGACCTTGATTGTTGTATCCCACTTACAGTTTAAACTCTTACATATTCTAATATACACCAGATGTAGCTTCCAGGTGAATCTATCGTAATTGACACAAACAAAATCATAGAAGTCTCACATCATAGCATTTACTCAGCCCTGGAACTTTAGTCTTGAGACTTTTTTTTTTTTTTAATGCAAGAACTGAAGCAGTTCTTAGAGACAGGTATTTATTAGGGCCTTTTGAGCATCTCAAAATTTCTGTTAGGATATTAGTTTTTAACACTGTTATTTGTCACTGGTAGGAAAAAAATTGCACTCCATTCTGCAAATCTCTGCTTCCAAGATGATACTTTTGTTTTCTCAGCAATCATACTGTATGAGAAACTCCTGACTGGAACTAATGCAATCCAAGATTGTGAAATAGCTATTGGCCAGTTGCTCCTAAACATTCTTTCTGTGAATACTAAGTAGAAAAAACCTCCTGAATCTCCCCTTTGAGAAGAAAACAAAATGTAAGGAAACAGAGGATCTAAAGAGCAAGGAAAAGAGCAGGAGTGGAATCTGAAGAGCTAAAAGATGACAAAATCTGTCTTTATTTTATAGTGTTTCAAAGGAAAGAGTAAGCCTGCAGGACCACTTGCAAGTGTAAACACAAATGATTTTGCGTAACACTAAATGCTTTGCCATTAAATGCTAAAAGGACATACATTGACTTAGTTCCTAGGAAGTAAACTCCTAAAGGAGAACATTAAGGTTCTTCACTGCTGTACATTTTTCTTATTAATTTTGCAGAGAAAGAAAAGAAAATCAACCATTCAAGTACACTGCTGCAACTACTTTATCTGGGAGCTGTCTGTAGTGAAGCTGCCCTTGCATTTACTGCTGTAATTTGTTCCATTTATATTAACAAGTAGTAGACTGCTTAACATTTAACTGAAACTTACGTAGTTTCTAGTTTCTAGTGAATGTCTCAAAACTCTGCAATGCCTAACTAATAATGCTTTATATAAAAAAGTGATGAGGAACTAAAATTAGAGAGATATTTTCCAGGTCCATTTCTCTAATCATTATTTAAACTACTAATCTACTAATAATTGGGGGCTGTTAGTGACTGGGATTTGTTCAATATAATTTAAGTCAGTGTTGTCTGAGATAGCATATATGTGTGGGGAAGATGATGTATCTTGGTGTTTCATTCCCAAATATAGAAAAAATTCTTTATTAAAAAGCTGCTGACAAACAAGCTAATGGCAATTTACAACCTAAGGAATGATTAAAGAGAAGTATTTTTGAGATTCAAATATTCCTGTGAGCAGTTTTTTTCTCTTTTTAAACAAAACTGAAAACATTGGATGACAAGAATAGATAATTTTATTTAAGTAGACCACGAGTTTAATTTTTATTTTGTTATGAGTTTTCATTCAGTTAACTTTGCTTTGCCACAGCAACTTTGCTATAGAAACATAGCTTTGCCATAAAAAGGTGTTATTACACTCTATTGTATGGTTAACAAACATGGTAATCTCAGTGAGTCACCATAATCTCCTGACATTAAAGAAGCAAAGGCCACATGGACCAGAACTTCTGAAGTAACAAATGCAGATGCAGAGGCTAATTTCTTCACTACTAAGGTGAAACTCAAGAAGAACTCTACAGACTTTCCTTAATTTTCATCCTCTCTATCCTGCTTAATCTGTGGAAAATGAACGAGGCGATATCGACTTTAAACTTTTTTATAAATCAATGTGATGCACTGGTTCATATGTTATCCACTTTTCTGACACTGGCTTTTGAAAGCATTCAGATTCTGGGTGCACTTATACAAGCACTAGATCAGTAAAATTAGAAAAAAAACTTTTGAGAAATTATTAAGAAAATTACACTTTTGCAAAGAGAGCAAGAGTGTCTAATTTGCATTAGATGTATTTCTATTCATATTTTATGGAGGTTCAACACAAACATAATTTCTTTTCACACTTTCAATTTTAATTTAAACGAGTTCAGACACTTGAACTGAAATTCAGACTTGGAACACAAGCTTTTTAAATACTGTTTCTAATAAGCCTATTTCAGGGGAGGAAATTACTGGCTTGACCTGAAGTTAATATCTGTCCAAATCGAACATGTCATCAAGAAGTGATCCTAAAAGAAGTAAATTATGGCCATGCCCAAGGAGTAAAAAAATAGTTGGTTCTTTCAAGAGAAAAGAAAAGGTGTCGAATGAAATATCAAAAAAAAAAAACCAACAAGTAAGAAACTACATTTGACGTTTCCACTATTGTATGATATTTTATATTGATTGTAGTGGTTACACATTGGGCCTCAAAACAAAAGAAAACATTTTGGACACAAAGTGTAAATTTGTACAAAAATCCCCCAAACTTTCATATTGAATTGGTTTATTTTCCATCACAATAAACACTTGTTGTCAATAAGATGTTCATCTTCACGTCTTTTAGTCATCTCTATGAAAAGAATTTCAAAAGAAAAAAAAAGTAGTGGTTTCTGTGGAGAGAAGGAACAAACATTTAAATGGGATTAAGGTTTTCAAAGTTGTATAGAAAGAAAGGCAAGGCAAACTGCAGATTACTGAGGTATTAGAAAATACATTTCAAACTGTAACCACTTTAGCTTTTAAAGAAGTTGGTTATCATTGAGGAATGAGGCAGTTTGCTTTCAGCTCAGTGATTCACAAGGCTGTTGAGGAAATGCTTAGTCTAGGAGCAGTTTTTAATACAATCCGTTCATCTGACTCTTCCTCCCTGGTAAAATAAAACACATTATTTTTGTTCTCTGTTGTTTTGCAAGCAATACATCACCTCTAGTCAGAGGTTTAAATTTATCCTGCCAGTATTAAACTGAAAAGCATTCAATTCATTCCTTAATACCCCTTTTAATCAAGGTCATAGAAGCATTCCTTGAGGACAAAGAAAGAAAGAAAATACATATTATCTAAAAAGGGAAACATTTTTTTGAAACTCTTAGTGTCAGAGAAGAAATAAAATGTGGTTAATTTATAGAGGGCAGTGAGATACTTTTGGTTTTATATTTCATTATTTGAGATTCTGGGAATATCCAAAAATGATTTAAACATTCTCTGTTTGAGTGATGTCCAGAAGCATAAATCACGTATCTATGTAGCTCTAACATAAAAAGTTACTTTTCTGAGAAACAGATTAGTAACTCCTTTTATAATGATACCTAAAACAATAAGGGGGGAAAAAATGGGGTGGGTGGAGGGGACAGACTATTTTGAAATCTTGTGGGTTGGGGTTTTTTTTCAAGTCCTTGAGGCTAGACTTCAGAGACAGAAGCCTCCTAGACTTCCTAGGCATCCTAGACTGATGTCCCTAAATCATAGTTCAGAAAGAGGAGAATTTTGTTTCATTTTCAGATATACCTTGCAGCCACTGTGAGGCTTGCAATGTAGCTGTGAAGTCCTAGAGTACTATGGGTAGGAGGTACTCTGGAAAATAGCACATCGAATTCATCAAGCTGAAGTACACCCTGTGTCCTGAGGAATTTCTAGTCCACCATGAAGCATGAGGATCTGGCAGTGTGTTTTTGAATGTGATTATGTTAGTCTAGCTCAGGGATAGCTCAGGTGTTCTTGCTGTGTAACAAGCACAAATTGAGTACACCTATTACAGCTGGACTCCAGGTGAGGCAGGCAAAAGGTTGCTTAACCTGTGAGTCCTAAATTGCTTTAGAGAACAAGATGTTTCAGCTCAGACAAAAAGGTAGAAAATCTGAATATTCAAAAAATAAATAGAACTAACTGTTTTGGGATATACATAGCTGCCAGTCGAATTTTTATTGCCTGAATGATGGATGATGCAGGATATCTGTGTATTACTGTCCTGAGACTGGATATGCTACCAAGGTAAAAGTCTTCAGATGAAATAATTCTCTGCATAACTGCCATTATAACTATCCACATATGTGCTTTTAGCCCAGGGCACATGCAAATTTGCCCAGTAATGCAAAATTAGTATGACCTCCTTTCTTCAAAGTTAAGCTGAATTGTATTACTTTGCTCTTACAGGTGGCTGACAGTTTTCTTCTAGAAAGTGATCATGATTCAGATGATAGATGGCAATTTGCTAGGCTAATTCAGTTTTGCTCCAACACTTGTGGGAATTAGACACCAAATTGCTGCCTTAGTTCCATAGAAGGTGAATATGTATCCCTGTAGCTGGCAGTTTGTCACTAAATAAATAAATAAAACTAAATAGATAAATGAAACTATTACCTTTTTTTGTTTTGCATTGAAAAGTGGAAGTTTAAAGATAAATTTTCAAAATTGTGTCTTGTTTAGAGCTTTCCTAGGGATTCTCCTTCTGCTCAGAACCCAGAATGGTGGGACCTTGTGACATGCTAGATGATCCAGTTGCTTAGTGAGGCAGGGCCGTATCACCTGCAGGCTGGTATGAAAATATGGACCCTTGGAATTTGGTTAAATATAGACAGACTCAACACAGGCAAACTGAAATCTTGTGGTCTCTCTTGGAAGGTTTGTCTAGGTTGTGTGCACAGTATTTGAAGGGGTGAAGGAGAGGATCACTAGATCACAAGATATGAATTACATGGCTGCATAACACTCCACCCTTTCTTGCAGTATATGCACAATGTGTTTTGATGCAATGTAATCAGCCTGGAGATCTCAACATCCCACATGCCAAGCAGGAAAATTATTAAATTGCAAGGTTATTGAATAACCAATACTAAATAGTTTTCTATCACATTTTAGCAAAATGGACGTGTTCTTGCAAAAGTAGAGCAGAGGTATTTTCTGTAAGAAAGAATGATTCCATTGAAGTTTCTGACCAGTCTGTAACTTATCTCAGAGATAAGAGTATGTGATCCTCAACGTTTGCTATATTATATTAAAATAATTGAAATCTAACACTATGAAATGGTTATTCAATAAATTTAAATATAACATTCAACTATTTCACCATATGAGTTAATTCTATTTTACAACCCCTTGTCAGAAAGAATTCCTGATTAAAATCAATTAATTTATGTTTAATTTACAAAGACAAAAGCTTTTTAGTACTGTAAAATAAATTTCATGTTACTTTTGTTAACATGATATAGGTACTGACAGATAAAAAAAAGATACAGACTACAGATATATTAATATTAATATTAAATTTTTAAAACAATATTAAATTTTTAAAGAAATAATCTCATTCTAAATGAACAGCACTTTTATTTTGCCATGACTCCTTTGGCTTGTGGAGAAAAATTCAGGAATATATGTAAAGCTACAAACATAAGACTTTTCTTATTTCTCCCAAATCTTTTGCAGTGACAAGAAGATTAAAGAACATGGATCACTATATCAGAAGAATTCAAATTACATAAAATATACTGTCAATTTCATTCTAGTCTTAAATAAGGGGTAGTATATACCGCCACTCCCCCAGGAGCAGTCCCAGTAATGGGGGTGATCTGTTATTGCTTGTTCCAGAAGATTACTCCACTTAAGTGCCCACTTATATCAATGCAGAGATGTACAATATCTGAATTGCTCAACTCTTCTCAGTTTGCTTCTTGCACACCTATATGGGAAAGCAGTAATTCACCAGGGTTTGTTCCATTTTCACAAAAGAATATTACCATGGGGGTTTTTACATTTTCTCTGTATTCTATATTGTTTATTTGAGAACTAAGAAGGGGATAAAAACTATGACTGGATCATTTGTGGATAGTCATCCCTACATGAAGCAACAAATAAGCATGAGTCAGAGAACTTAAACACCGTATATTTTAGTTCTATTGTCATTGATGATACATTTTGAAAACTCTTGCTTTCTGTCTGGTATGGTTTTCAGTCTTATATATTGCTTTCAACTACATGGCAAAGTCCCATTATTAGATACAGTGCATGGAACAGAATATATCTTCCTCTGTGTCTGACACAGAACAAATTATAATTCATTTGTGTTTCATGTTAATGAATTCTTCATGAATTCTTGGTTATTTCATTTTTAGTACAGTATAATATTTCTCTTTTATTTAATTAAGTTCTTCTGAATAATTTAGTAATATATGTATAAGTAGATATAGTTCTGTTGAGGATTTACTGAAGTCACTAAGAGTACTTGCCCATATCAACCTCATGTAATTTAATGGATAATAATGACATAACGGATGTCATATCCACCTTGCATCATGAATTCTTTCCATCATTTATTATTCTTTAGTAAATGCACTAAATTGTGTTCATTACTGCTTAATTGATAGAGAATATCTGGCATTATAAAAATCTCCTGTACACACACAGAATTCTCAAATCTCTTCTGCCATTTACTCAATAATAAAAGTCATGCTAATCAGTATAATGTAGTTGTTTAGCTGAGCTCTTGGAATAACTCAGTCTTAGGAATATGCTGGTTTGAAAGCTACTGTATTTTAGTTGTTGACAAAATTGTATTCTCTATTAGGTGTTTTCAGCCTTTTTGTACTAGCTAAGCACGTGACTGGGTTGTTAGCCACACTGCAGCTGCAAATAAAAAATTGGTCATCAGTCAGTTAAAATAGAAAAATGTAAAGAATTGCTTAAAAATACCTGTGTTATTTAAAAAAACACAAAGCATTCAAATATGTGTCTTTTGAGCAATAGAGCAATTAAATAAAATGTAAAAGATTCTGTATTACTTTGAAGTGTAACTAGAAAAATTTTAAATAGAATTAAAATAAAAATAAATAAAATAAATACAATAAAATATTAAAAGGAAAGGAAAGGTACAAAAATACAGAAATACTGTACAGTAGAAATGCTGGTAATACTAGGAAAATGTGTTGGAGAATTTCTGTTTATTTATTTTCACAAGTAATTTTAGATAACCCTCATGGAATAATTTACAGAAGCAGAAGAAATTACCAATCTTTTAGAAAAAGATTATGTAAAAATCAGTTAAAAGATATGGCATTTACTATTTAAGAATTATTTCTCTTCTACTATAGTTTTATTTGTCACATAGGATTCTACAATCAGCATACAATTCCTATGAAAATCTAGAGGCTGGTTCAGGCAAAGCAGGAATCTTCCATAAAGACAGTACTTAGATTTTTTTCTGCAAAAGTAAGTTTTGTTGCTCCAATATTCATTTTCTAAATCCAATCAAAACACTTGCATTGAATTACTGTCATGGTTTGAGCATGTTTTGAGGGTGTTTTTTGTTCAAGGTTTTTTCCAGCCAGGTGGAGGAGGGGAGTCCGGGAGGAAGGAGAGACAGGACACCTGACCAAGGCTAGCCAAAGAGGTATTCCATACCATAGCACGTGATGCCCAGGATGCATAAGGGAAAGAGAAAGCTGGAGAGAGGGGAGAGCTCTGGAGAAAAATGGAGGAGGGAGCACATGGTGCTCGGCCGGCAGGGTGGAGTGAGTTATGGGTCGGTGGCTGGTGGGGTGTTGTATTTCTTTCACTTGCTGTTTTCTGTATCATTATTATTTGTAGTAGTAAATGGCAGTAGGTTTTGTGTTATGCCTTAGCTATTAAACCGTTCTTATCTCAATCCGTGGGGGCTACATTCTTTGATTCTCCTTCCTAACTCTCCGGGAGTAGGGGGACTTGGTTTTAAACCACGACATTTTTGGCGCCCAACGTGGGGCCAAGGGATTGAGATAAGAACAGATCTGAGCGGATTTATGGTCTCTTGTCACAATGCTGATTATTGGCTCTTAGAGGTTTTTCTCTGGATCTCGCTGTTTCGGGATTTTGCGGGTATTTTGTGTATGGATTGGATGTTTTTGAGGCTTGGGCTAAAGCTTTTGTTTCACTGTACTTTGTGTCGGAGGCTGTAATACGGTGGGGCTCCAGCAGCAGGGGGGGATGGACGTGCCGTGGACTTGGACTTGTACCAGGCCGTCCCGCTGCTCTTCGCCGTCCTTGTCCTTATCCTCGTCGTCGTCTGTGTGGAGGCATGAAGCCAGGAAGGAGCGGCCCCGGGAGCTGCCGGCAGCTGAGGCTGCCAGGGAGAGCGGCACGGGGAGCCAAACGGCTGTGGCAGAGCAGCGGGAGCAGGCGGTGGGAGGAGCGGAGCAGGGCGGTAGCTGAGCAGGGGGATCAGGCGGTGGGGGGTGAGTCCTGCGGCCGTTCCCGACCCTCCGACGGCCGAGAGTGTCCCCGGAAGTCGCCGCCGACCCCCAGCAGGATGCAGGAGACCACGCAGCACTTCCCAGCAAGGCAGTGGAGGAACCGAGTCCTGCCGCCGTTCCGAACCCCGCAGCATCCGAGAATATTCCCCGGCAGTCACCCGCCGAACCCCAGCAGGATACAGGAGACCAGGCAGCACTTCCCAGCAAGGCAGAGGAGGAGGATCCGGACTCGGGAGAAGAGAAGCTGATAGTGGAAGAGCTGGCAAGCACGGCAGCTAAATCAGCCCCGTGACAAGTGCAGTAGCATCATCTGAGAGTTCTGACGGTTATGAATGGCTTTTGGGTGCCCTTGGGACCTGCCTGCTGATGTAATGGTGATTGGCATTGGGGTACAGACACAGAGTGTGTTCTATCCACAATCATTTTGCCTGATCCAAAAGTTAAGCAGAGTCAGGTCTGGGTCTTGTCTAGGGTTAGACAAGGATATAGGAGCACCAGGAGACTGTTCCAAGGCTGGAACAGTCATGAGTGGCAGGGCATGTGGGACAGTATGGCCAGGTATCTGATCCACTGGGCCCCTCCAGTGCTTGGAAGCATTGGAGGTGGAAGGCAGCTATATGGAGTCCCCAGCAGCAAGCTGTAGAACTGCTGAAGGGACGGTGAATGATTTTGAGCCTGGTGGGCCAGATACTTCAGGCTATCAGTCCAGAGATGCAACATAGAGATGTCTCATGATCGAGGGGTGGACTTAAGAGTGATTTGTATTGGAAAATGTGAGATCTGGGCATGACGTGAATGGTAGGAATAAGGGGGGATAATGTCATGGTTTGAGCATGTTTTGAGGGTGTTTTTGTTCAAGGTTTTTTCCAGCCAGGGGGATAGGCCGGGAGGAAGGAGAGACAGGACACCTGACCCAGGCTAGGCAATGAGGTATTCCATACCATAGCACGTGATGCCCAGGATGCATACTGGGAAGGAGGAAGCTGGAGGGGGGAGCTCTGGAGAAAAATGGAGGAGGAGCACATGGTGCTCGGCCGGGCAGGGTGGAGTGAGTTATGGGTCGGTGGCTGGTGGGGTGTTGTATTCTTTTCACTTGCTGTTTGCTGTATCATTATTATTTGTAGTAGTAAATGGCAGTAGGGGTTTTGTGTTATGCCTTAGCAATTAAACCTGTTCTTATTTCAATCCGTGGGGCTACATTCTTTGGATTCTCCTTCCTAACTCTCCGGGAGTTGGGGGACTGGTTTAACCACGACATTTTTTGGCGCCCAACGTGGGGCCCGAGGGATTGAGATAAGACAGATCTGAGCGGATTATGGTCTCTTGTCACAATGCTGATTTATTGGCTCTTAGAGGTTTTTCTCTGGATCTCGCTGTTTCTAGGATTTTACCGGGTACTTGGTGTATGGATTGGATGTGTTTGTGTTTGTGTCGGAGGCTTGTAATACGGTGGGGCTCCGGCAGCAGGGGGGGATGGACGTGGCCGTGGACTTGGAACTTGTACCAGGCCGTCCCGCTGCTCTTCGCCGTCCTTGTCCTTATCCTCGTCGTCGTCTGTTGTGGAGCTGCGTGAAGCCAGGAAGGAGCGGCCCCGGGAGCTGCCAGGCAGCTGAGGCTGCCAGGGAGAGCGGCACGGGGAGCCAAACGGCTGTGGCAGAGCAGCGGGAGCAGGCGGGGGAGGAGCGGAGCAGGGCGGTAGCTGAGCAGGGGGATCAGGCGGTGGGGGGGATGAGTCCTGCGGCCGTTCCCGACCCTCCGACGGCGAGAGTGTCCCCCGGAAGTCGCCCGCCGACCCCAGCAGGATGCAGGAGACTACACAGCACTTCCCAGCAAGGCAGAGGAGGAACCGAGTCCCGCCGCCGTTCCGAACCCCGCAGCATCCGAGAATATTCCCCGGAAGTCACCCGCCGAGCCCCAGCAGGATGCAGGAGACCAGGCAGCACTTCCCAGCAAGGCAGAGGAGGAAGATCCGGACTCGGGAGAAGAGAAGCTGATAGTGGGAGAGCTGGCAAGCAGGGCAGCTACATCAGCCCCAGTGACAAGTGCAGCAGCATCATCTGAGAGTTCTGATGGTTATGAATGGCTTTTGCGTGCCCTTGGGACCTGCCTGCTGATTGTGATGGTTTTCGGCATGGTGGCACACACACAGAGTGTGTTCCATCCACAACCATTTTGTCTGATCCCAAAAGTTAAGCAGAGTCAGGTCTGGGTCTTGTCTAAGTTTAGACCAAGTATATAGGAGCACCAGGAGACTGTTCCCCAAGTCTGGACAGTCATGAGTGGCAGGGCATGTGGGACAGTATAGCCGGGTATCTGATCCACTGGGCCCCTCCAGTGCTTTGGAAGCATTGGAGGTGGAAGGCAGCTGTATGGAGTCCCCAGCAGCAGGCTGTAGAAACTGCTGAAAGGGACGGTGAATGATTTTGGTGGGCCCCAGATACTTCAGGCTATCAGTCCAGAGATGCAACTTAGAGATGTCTCATGTCGAGGGGTGGACTTAAGAGTGATGGTGTATTGAAAATGTGGATCTGGGCATGACGTGAATGGTATGGAATAAGGGGTGGATAATGTCATGGTTTGAGCATGTTTTGAGGGTGTTTTTTGTTCAAGGTTTTTTTCCAGCCAGGTGGAGGAGGGGAGTCCGGGAGGAAGGAGAGACAGGACACCTGACCCAGGCTAGCCAAAGAGGTATTCCATACCATAGCACGTGATGCCCAGGATGCATACTGGGAAAGAGAAAGCTGGAGAGAGGGGAGAGCTCTGGAGAAAAATGGAAGGAGGGAGCACATGGTGCTCGGCCGGGCAGGGTGGAGTGAGTTATGGGTCGGTGGCTGGTGGGGTGTTGTATTCTTTTCACTTGCTGTTTTCTGTATCATTATTATTTGTAGTAGTAAATGGCAGTAGGGGTTTTGTGTTATGCCTTAGCTATTAAACCGTTCTTATCTCAATCCGTGGGGGCTACATTCTTTGGATTCTCCTTCCTAACTCTCCGGGAGTAGGGGGACTTGGTTTAAACCACGACAATTACATAATTCAGTAGCATCAAAAATTAAGTCTTAAGTATGAAGTTGGTTTATAGTTGCTCTGTAACTGATGCAGGGGTGTTCAGCTTCTTTTCCGTGTTGGTGCTTCCTGTCTTCTTGGGAAAAAACAAAACAAAACAAAACAAACCTAGAGATATACCTTTGCCATCTTCCCAGATATTTTGTAGGAACTACATTATCAAGTGTCTTAAAATTAATGTTGCTCAAAGGAGAGCTATTCAAAGAAGTAGTGAAGCTTGATCGCCCAAGATTTTTAAGCAGTTTGTACTTCAGGCATAGCATAAGAAATTTTACCTAAAGAACTGTCCTACACCATCACAGTAAAAGCAAGTGAATCATATCAATAGATCTGTCTCACTGAGTTATTTAGTTCCAGCTTGTTCTTCTCAGATGACATGGAAGAAAAACTATTTCTCTGGAGGTGTCAGCAGAGCTGCCAGTGCTGGAAGCTGAATCATGGGTCCACAATCCATGTTCCCACCCCTGCACAGTTCACTTCTCCCAGCTTTGTTCTGCTTGGGTGCATCAGGCCGAAGGTAAAAATTAGGCACACCCAGCTATGACACCACTAGAAAAGACCTCAGTTAAGCTACCTTTGCTCTCAGAAAGGAAAGGGGTGGTGGAAAGGAAGCTTTTGCAGTTTTAATTTCCATTTGTTCTGAGAACCAGAGGTTTTTCTTCAATTCATCAACAGAAGAATATGTCACTTCCCCTAACACAGCTTTGTAGCAAGAGTCATAATTCTAGCGTAAGGGATAATCCCAGACGCTAGTGTTGAGCTGTAATTCATATTCTCAAAGGATCATTTTTCTACACTCTTACCTCAGCAAGTGTCTTTGCAGTCTTAATTCTGTGCTTTCTGCAGAAAGTCCAAAACACTCACTGTAAAATATTATGTTGTATTGTTCTAAAGCATTGGGCAGGTAAGAATAATAAATAATCTAGTGAATGCTTTAAGTGCGAATATATGCATAAACCACTTTTTAACTGCACACTAAGTTCCTAAATTTGAAAGCTTACAGCTCCATGTTGATACCATCTTGACATTCATATGAATTTCCATCTTTTTCCTCTGCATACTTTCATTTTTAGAGTTAGCATGTTTTGTAGCACTTCTGAAAGGACGTTTACCACTAGAGAAGAAAATTAAAATAACAAAGTATTTGTAAAGACTCAGTGATGAAATAAAATGTCTCCTTGTAAATGGTTGATACATTCTTTCCACCTCACAAAAGCCCCCACATTGTCTAAAAAACTAACCAAAAAAAACAAACAAAGCAAGCCTGCAAAAGACCAACATAATTGAACTTCTGAGTTCCAAGGATAAGCTTGTGTTCTCATAAATTTGTAACATCAACATTTAAAAATAACTCTTAAAAGTAGTGTAAGTTTGTGGGGCTTTTTTCTGCATTTTTCCAAGCACACCTACCCCTGCATACAAACACTACAACATAAAAACTAGGCTTGAAATTCAGGAGGCTTGCTTGGGGCCTGTTTGAAACACTGGCACAGAATAGCATCTCCTTTCTTAACAGTTTGCCTTGCTACAAGTAGTTAATTCATTGCTTTGTGAAGCACTTCAAGGTACTCTAGGACTATGAAAGGTGCCCTACAAAAATAAATTACAGTGTATTTTCCTCTAATCTTTTCTCTTTCTTTTCTATCCTGTTTCAGCCTATCCGCTTGATAATTATCTGTCTGAGAAGGTCTTCATTATTTCAAAGCAGTTCGGGTTTTGCACCCCATTCTGCAAAAATACAGAATGTCTGTGGAAGCTATAGTGTCATAACTCAGTGAGAAGTCATTGTAGAAGTGTATTAGGCCTTTATATATATATATTTTTTTTTCATTTGGCTGGTGCTTTATATTCTGTCACATCAGATGTTTCAAAAATGCTCTTTTGGGTGGGGAACAAATTAATTCCTTGTACTTCAAACACATAAAACTCTGTGATACTGATATAGGGCAAGATGAGCCACTGCTTCTGCCAAAACAAATATTTGAGTCATAAATACTTCACCTTATGCTTTGCCTTGAAAGGAAGACATTAATTTTATCAAATATAAATTTTCTTACATTATTGTTCTGTTTCTACTTCAAGAAAACCTGCTTTTTCCATCTATGTATGATTCATTTTCAAAAGTTTTTGTGCATACTTTTATCAAGTGTGTATATGAGGATGGAAATTAAACAGATTGCAAAAATAATGAACTTGTTTCTTGAAGTTCAAAAATATGAAAATGAGAATTGCCTTTGTTTAAAGCAAATAGCTTACGTCCTGCCTCCCTGTCTTACAACTTATCCAAGCCTTTCTACATAAATGATACATACACTCATGCTCAGAAGCAAATTATTCAGCATCCTGCAGAAGTGAGAATTCTGTGTGAAATTCTGTTCTTTCTTGAAATATAACAGGTCAAGCTAAATACCATGACTTCTTTCTCGTCTTATATATCTGGGGTGTGTATACATATGCATAATATATGTATATCTCCATATATATATATCTATATTTTTAATACGTAAATCTCATATGTTTTGTCACTTAGAAAACTAAGCATTTTGGAAGATAAACTCTACTTATTTTTGTATCTGTATTTCTCTGAATCTGTCAGGAAACAATAGTTTCAAAAGGAGAATGTAGCAAAGCAGCTGCTTCTTCCCACTGTCCCTGGACCCTACTCTACCTCTTGTAAACTGTTCATTGTTCCAACAGTAGGATCTGGGGGTATGTATGCTTTGTTAGGAATAAATGACCAAACACACAATGGAATTTATGTTTAATTTCTCACTGCCTCACATTACAGCTATGCTGCTCATTGACGAGAGTAAAACCCAGGGAATTTTGGCTCCATGGTAATCACTAGCTTATAAGTAATTACTCATGGGAGGTGGTTTCATTTAACATGCATGGGTTTTAGAAGTAAAGGAAGAAACTATGCAAAGCTGCTTTTCCTCTTTTACCTTGGCTTTTCCAAACGAAGTTTTAAGCTCTATTAGTAGAAGAATCAGCTTTTCCTGGAGAGGAGGTTCAGGCCACACCTGTATTTCTGTAATTGTGAAAGATACAATTTATTTACACTTTTATCTAGTGTGATTTTTATTCACAGACACTTCTATGGTAATTTCAGATACCTATATAAAAAAAATGGGGATGCATAAAAATTATATTTCTTTTCTAAAATAACTCTTAGATTCACTTACCACCTAGAATATTTTGCTTACTAGAATATTTTGTCTACCAAAAAGAAGTGGGAAAGTCAGTGACATTCACTCTGTGAGTTCTTTTGCATATTAATTGTGTGCAAAGTGTGAAATTAGTCATCTTCCATTCTCTAAGATTAAAATTATTAATAGATTTGATAGGTTCATTGAATAATTTATTATTTGCACTTATGAATATACTGTTTAGAATGTAATGTTCTTTATATTCTAGACATTATTTCAGCTTTAGCACACAAACAGATAGAATTTATAATTTTCTAATTATTTTGGTCAGTATTTAAGCATACCTACCACTTTTTTACTTGAACCTATACTAATAGTTTTAATATTTTTACATTATTTCTTTGTGACATTTTTAATATTAACAAAATAATTAATATATGATAAACAGAAACAAAAATCACAAATTCTTCAAGCTAATGATTTTGTTCTTATTTATTTCAGCCCTCAAGTCTCATGTCTATATTCTGACAGAGAATGCAGAAAATTATTATCTATAATGCAAAGATCCAACAAGAAACTTTCTGAAAAAATTAAAATGAAAATGCAAAAAAAATCATTTTGTCACCCCAAGATGGTTTTAATTAATAAAAACATGCAATCATTTTGGCCTGGTCAAGAAAAATCTTAATTTTTATTATGAAAAGTACAAGTGCTTATGAGCTTCATTTAAAAATCGAAGTCACAACTGACATTCCAATAATTGGAAAAACTCAAAGACAATATTTTATATTGCTATTAAGTTGTGAGGGTTGAAAGTAATGAAGACATAAATCCTCCAAATGTGACCCACTTTTCTTAAGGCCACTGTCAACATCATTAGCCTAAACTTACTATGGTGCTTGCTGGTATGTGAGTTACTCTTTTTTTTCAGCCTGTGGCTTTCTCTTTTAAGGGAAAGAAGCTGATCTGCAGCATATGTTCTATGCGGACAAGAACAAGACAAGTGTTATTTTATGCAATCAAAGCCACAGGATTATTCCATGCTGTCTTGTGGGGAACAGTACTTTTTAATAAGACAATTATCTTATATGGAAATGAACACTGCAAATGGAATCCACACAGGAAACTTAAACACTCTCAGTGAATTCATTAGAAGGTGGAATGGTAGCTAGTATAATTTTAGATAGGAGCTTTCTGTTGCCTATTAATTTCAAGATAATAGTAGAGTATCAGGTATGTTCTAGAGCCTCACTCCCAATAAAAACACTCTAAATGAAAATTTTTTTTTTTTTGTGTGCCTAAAAATGCCATAGCCTGAGAACGGTCTAATGAATGATAGAGGATATCTATCTCTACTTTGAGCTTAACAATAATTCAATAAAAATGCAGAAAAAAATCTGAAAACTCCCCCACCCCCAAACAACACAATGAGAAAGGAAAGAATGACAACAGAAGTAAGATCATCAAATTGTTTAGATTTTCAGTTTATAAAATTTAGGATTTGTGGATTTGTCAGCTGAGGCTGAAGACAAGATCACAAGCGACTATCGTATGACCTGAAGGACTGATATTTTCAGTTGCTACAGCTTGGTACTACTACTCTTTCCCCGTAGCCAGTAAAAGTGATTATATTCTACTGATTCTAAATAATCTTGTTAAAATTACACCTGAAGGAATAAAAGAATAGGTACTTGGTTGTCAAAATATAAAATCATTAGTAAAATATCCAAAGGAATAAAAGAGAATAGAGTAATAAGTCAGAAATAATGTATCTGTCTCTTGATCTTTGTACATGGATTCCTTCCATCTGGTCTTGCAATTGTTTCATATAAGCCTTGAAAAAGCAGGTCAGACTTCTGTGAGTGAAACTAATACTGTCCACCTAGCTATTGATATACTTCAGGATCTCTTTCTCAGTAGATTGTTTGAGTTACTATGTAGAAGCTATATACATGATTCAGTTAATCACTTATGCCTTGCATATGCAGTAAGTTGTTTTGGTTTTTGTCCTGCATGCAGATAAAGTGGACAGAAATCCATTAGGCTTTAAAATCAAACAGAAAATCCATTCTGCTCCTCAGGTAACTAGACTGAGGAAAATCTCCCATCTGGTTAACTGATGTGAAGGTGCCTTTCTTAGGTTAAATCATACTGCTGTCAGGCAAACGGTTTGCTCAGCTAGCAGCCAAATTAAGTAGGCATTGGAGCAAGAGAGCCAGTCAAGTGAGCTATCATTGTTTCTGATTATCATGTATCTAAACCACAACATAGGAAAGTTAATTATTATGTTTTAAAAGTAAGGAATTCTATGTGAAGACTGAACTCCTTTACTTAAGAAGCAAAGAGAGCTTTCATAAGACATGAAAAAGCACTGTGTTTCAAGAAAAGCGATTAATTTCTGTCTGTTGCCAATGGATCTGATCTACAAAACTTGGGATAGAACAGAATACTAGCAATGAAGTATACAGTTGTTAATCTTTGCATTATGACGGCCCTCAAGAAATGGCTGAGGACACATCAGAAAAATGCTGCTGAGTGTTGATTTTCACTTTCACTAGCTGTGGTTTGAAAAACTTAGGACCAGTGTTTCATTTGAATATGTTTCATTTTCAAAAGCATCCCAGTATGAAGAAGTGAACCATATCTCAAAATTTACTTCCCCATCACATTTATCACTAGTGTTATCTCTCTGGAATCATCTAACTAGACAGTGTTAGAGACATTAATGTTTTTCCAGATGGAAAGGGGAACTGATGGTGGGTTTAATCACCTTTTTCATTTACAGAAAAATGCAGTCTTGTTCTTCAGATATAGAATTATCAAGACATGAAACAATAGTCTTTTTCCTCACTTATCTGCTGTCAGCTTCGAATGTGTTTTTATTAGTCTTTGTCAAGGATGAGCTCCCAGTACTTTTTCAGGCTGCAGTTTGTGATTGTTTGCCACCCTGTCTCAATTTCTCTGAGTTTCTCTTTCCTGCTTCCTTCACCCAGCCAAACCTTTACACAAAAATAAGTAACAGTTGCCATTGCCCAGACTGTTTTGCATTTTGGGGGGGGAACTTATGCTTGGCATTGAGTAAGAAAACACCATAACTTTTAGAAAGAGTAACTATTGCCTACAAACCCTTTAAAAGAACTGCAGTGATAATATCTTTTAGATTGAATGACATTTAATGCTAAATGAGCAAACTAGGTGTTAGTATTATTGTTTTCATTTCTACTTGGGTTTCACAGCTTGAATTTTTTTAAGAAGCAAAGATTTAAGCTACAAACTGTCTAGGGTCTTTCTGATTAAAAAAAAAAAATATAATTTGTATTATATTTGATATATGAGCCTATCATTTAAAAAAAAATATAATTTGTATTATTTTCGATATATGAGCCTATCATGAATAAAGGAGGGTTTAATTTTTTATACTAAAGAAAAATATTTTTCCTAATTTTATGAATTTATGTCATGAACTTCAGCTTTCTTTGATATTTTTAATCATATTTTCATTGAGCATCCTGTTTTTATCAACAATAACTAGCTTGTCTAATTATAAATGAAATTTAATGGTTTTATATTAATAAATCTAAAATTTTATATAAGACTTCTTATAAGCTTTTACATATAAAAATAAAAACCTTAGTTCAGTCTCCAATTCATAAAAAAGGTACTAAAGATTCTCATGTTCAGATTCTACCTTGTAAGTGAAACCATGTCAGTTTTCACTGAATTGTAAGTCATTACAAATAAAAAAACTATTCTGCAAGCAGGTAATAATGAGATCCATTCATGATGCCTTTGGACTAGGTTTTGGATTTTGAACAGCTCCAGCTGACGTGAAGAAATCCTTCACTTTAACATACTAAGATCACTAAATACTTTTCATATGTTTTTCCCTGAAAACCAAGACAATCTCTTTACTTTCTAGCCCAAAATATGGGCCATGGAGTCTATGTTTGCTGAGGAACCTTTACAGACCTGGATTATATGACATCTGTTAATTAAAAAATGTCCTGGTATATTTATTTATATGAATGACATCAATTTGGCAAAAAAATTCTCAGTTTTTTAATTGTTTGATTTGAAATGTCTCTGTTAAAACTGAGCCAGGTTAAAAACAATTTATTTCTGACTGTGTCTTGGCATTCACAAAACTCAAGGAAAGATATTCTTTGCTGTAAGCCTTTACTGAGGGAATAAAATTTAAAATAAAGTCAATGCCAAAATCATTACAAGAAGTATAGGTCAATTTAAGTCTTATCATTTTTACCTAATTTATAATTGAGTATCCTCTAAAAGCTTTGTTCTATAATGAATTATTTTTACAGCAAAGTTTCACAGTGGCTTTGATAGTTTACGACCTTCTAAATACTGTGAAAGCATCATAAACAATGTGTTGTGTACACACATTGAAAATAACAGAGAAGGATAACCTACTTTATCATTGAACCCCTGATGCAGCTGGAAATTGTACAGACTAAAGAAAAAAAGCCAAAGGTATGGACACAAACAGATTTCCACCTATCTACAGGAATGTAATTTTTCGTAATATTCATTACAAATCACTTCCACACAGAATTCTGAAAGGAGGCCTCAGTACTGCCAAATATTTGTGTGGGGTTTATGACTAAGGAAAACAAATTATTAATCTTGATAAAACATCTGATAACTTCCTGAATCAGACCGAAAACAAAAGCAAGTGCCATTTTACAAACCCGTATAGAAGTGTATGTGATTCAGACAATGAATTTGCTGTTACTTTTCTGTTTGAGTGCCACACCAGAAGCTTCAAGGCCACATACGCATGGCGTAAAATTGTAAAGATTTTGGATGAATCAAGTCACAGTATGTGTATACAGAAGAAGGAGGAAATTCTAACATATTTGCCAGTTCTGTAGACCGGGAGATGGTGTTGCACAAGTCCAGCCTTTCCATTTGGGTAAGCATTCAGATGCCACAATACACAGGACACAGTTCCATGTGTCAGATGAAGAAAGAGATAACTCACTTTTCACAAGTCGGTGTTCTATTTGAACCACAGACTATATATAGTTTAATAACCACCTAATTTTTGTGCTATACCTGAACAGATTAACTGATTTGTAATAAACACTGCTCAATTGCCTTGTTCAGAGCTCATCTGCTTGTCCGTTTGTAGGACAAATGCTAGATAACTTGAGAGGAGGCAGAAGAATCTGGTTCAGAAAATTTTTGGGAACTGTAATGTGGTAGACTTGCTCCAACTTTTCATGAGATTCTAAATCATATTTTTCAGTCTTTCAGGGTTCCCCTGTTAAAATTTTTAGTCCTGTAATTCAGTTAATTTCCTTTGAACAACTGTACTTATTCAAAACATGTACTCCTTCTCAAATTAATAACGTCAAAATACTTTAGAGGATTTGGAATTTCACTGATTAAATGACACAAGTATTACCCTCTGACTTTGCTTCTGATATTATGCTTTAAAGGTTTTCTGATCACTGTTTTTGTTTTCAGCTAGCCATTGAAAAATATTTTTGGAAGGAATATTTTAACAACTGTTACTATACATCATTTGAAAACTGTTGAAATGGGCTGACATTTTAATGGAGTTCAATATCCAAGGTATGCATGAAATTCTCCCAAGGAAATGCAAATCCTGCACCCAAGGGGCAATAAAACACAGGCTCCAACACAGTTGGGTCCAGCAGACTGGAAAGAATCTCTGAAAAAGGAGGGCCTAGTATGTCCTGGTGGGTAACAAGTTGAACACGAGCCGGCAATGTGCCTTTGGGGCAAAAGTGGTCAACAGCATCCTGGCCTGCAATAAGATGAAACAGCATCAGCTCAGGGTCAAGTGAGGTGGTCTTTCCCTCTGCTCAAAACTACTGAGACACATCTGGATTTCTGGTTACTGTTATGGACTCCACAGTGGAGGAAAGGACATGGACTTACTGGAATGAGTTCAGCAAAGGGCCATGAAGATGGTTTAAGGGTCTGTCATATGAGGAGAGGCTGTGAGAGCTGGACTGTTCAGCTTGGAGAAAAGAAGGCTCAGGGGGATCATATCCTTGTTTATCTGATGAGCAGCAATAGAGGACAGAGACAGACTTTTCTCTGTGAAACCCAGAGAAAGTACAACAAGCAACAGTCACAAGTGGAATACAGGAAAATCAATCTAAACACAGAAAAGAAATAAGACATTTTTCAGCTGTGGGGCAATTGATTAATTTGCCCAGAGAAACTGTGGAGTCTATCCTTGAAGGTATTAAAAAACGGGACGCAGCTATAAGAAACCTGTGTAATTCACCATCCTTTGAACATGGTGTTCGACTAGATGGTCTCGAGAGGTACCTTCCAACATTGGTCATGGTCATATAAGTAGAGTGACTTTTGACAGTATATTTTTGACATTATTTTTTCTGTTGTCTTAAGTGGTTAAGACAAATGTGAATACGTCATTCCACATCAAGGAATGGGCTTTATTAATTAATAGTATTAATTAAATCAATAATCACCAGAACTATGCTAGACATGGCTTAATTACCTAGGTGTGCCACACAGCTTTGCTTAATACCCAATAATTAGAATTGTTTGAAATATTTTGCTAAAATTTTCTATTTCACTGAGACCAGCCATTATTCAGATATAAAATTTTTGGAAAGCATTTGCTGGGGAATCTTCATCTGGGACTGCTAGAAAAAAGGAAAGCAGATGAAAAAAAAAAAAAACCAACAAAAAACAAGAGGATGATTAGATTTTGTAATATTTTAACACTAAAAAATCAAATACAGAAACACACAGCAAGAGAGACAACATACTTACGGTCTTTGGAGAAGATGACCAATAGGAACAGTCTGGTTTGGTGTGATTTTTGGATGTAAAAAGTGTTCTCACAGAAGCAGAAGCTTTTGTCTCAACATGCAAGCTTCTTACCCACCAAACTAAAACAAATATTGTGTCTTTCCTTTGTTATATGTCAGGGGCTATAAAATTCTAGAAGACATGTTTGAATTCCACTACAGAATTAATGAAATTTTCAGCACTGCAATATTTGTAATCTTGCCAGTTTAATCACCTGAGATTTGACAGTAATTGATATTTGGAGCAAAGTAAAATAAGTTTAAAAAAAGAATAAGACTTCTGTGCCATCTTTATTTATAAACTTGCATGTAAAGAATCTTTGGGCTAACACCTCTAAGCCACGAATATGAGCGAGTAAAGGCATGATTCCTAGGTCAGAACAGTATGCAAAAAGCAGTTTGAGGGCATATACACCTATTTACATAATTAGATATGAGTTAAACTGAGATAACTATACTGTAATTATACATACAGAAGAAATGGTTTGCTGCAGAAAAGCAAAAACCTATGTTGTGTATCCACTACAGAGGTTTGTTATGATAATAACTTAATGAAATAATAGCTATAATGTCAGGCTCTTACATATCACCCTCTGTCACTAGATATTAAAGTGACTTACAAGAACGCTGGGTTATTTTCCCTTTTCATTAATAATCTACTGCTGATGCTGAGAGGAAAAAAAAAAAAACACAAATGGATCTCTGAACCTGGATGAAAATTTGGACAGTCTTTGAATGTCAGCTAGTACAGCTGTATGAAGTATACTGGATTACATGAATGGACTGGGTCTCTACCACCTTCAACGCCTATACACAAGTCAGGATTACTGGGCAGTTGACAAGTGGATGCTCCAAGCGCAGTCCTCAATGCACTACTGCACTACGTAATTGATGCTGTCCTCTTTGCTCTTATGCAACAAAAGAAATTTAACTCTTTGACAATGAGCTGGAAATATTGGAGAAAACTGAAAAAGGTGGTGTGTCTATTGAGCCAAATATTAAATGCAGAGTGTTGGTCCTGATGCTATGAAACAACCCAGTTTAGGATTTGCATCTCTCCAGCTTAACAGAGTTGATGAAACAGAGTTAATTAAAACATGGTTCATCACTGCACAAGTGACTTCTGTGAGGAAGAAACAGATTCATTCTCTGTTGTCAAATTACTTCATTTGTGATTCTCCAAAGTTCTATTTAAATCTGCAGGCCCAGATTTAAAGTAAATATCTCTGGATATTAATGATATATTTTTCCAAATTTTTTTACAGAATAATTTATTGCCACAGTGCAAGAATATAAATGTGTTCAATAAGTTAGGTTGACTGTTGGCTACTGAATACAGTGACCATGAAGCAGTCATTTGAGTCAGGAAGATTTAGCCCACTTATTACCAGAAATGAGAAAGTAAACAAAGGGATGGTATATTTTAGAGTTGCACTGTCTCTTACAGTCTGTTTCCTATTACTGACCACTATCTGAAGCAGGATTACAGTCTCATCCATGAAAGGCGTTCTTGTGTTATGCTGAAAAAAAACAGATTACATGGCCTCTTTCTGGTTTTTTTTTCTCCCCTGCTTCTTGCAGTCAGACTTTTAACTGAGGCATTTTACCACAGGGCTTGCAGCCAACGTTCTGGATGTAGCAGGCTATAACTTCTACTTTGTTTATGCAACCCAACATTGTTTAGCCTACACTTCACAAAGTGAATTCTAAATTTCAAAAACGCTAAGAAGACAGTATATGATATCTAATTAGGAGAGAGGGCTTTTTTTCAATTATTCATTCCTGCCAACTCTGGTTTGTTCCTCCAATTACAAAATTACTCCCTCCTGGAGAACTGGAATTCCCCTCATTAGAAAGGTACTTTCAAGAATACCAAAAGCAAATAAAAAAAAATTACTTGCTTTTGAGCTGTGCAATAGCAAATGTCAGATGTAAATCTACTCATTTTGTCTTGTACGTGACTGATTAATGAAATATGTCCTTATATTTTATTAAAGTAATCAAGCAAAAACCCTGAAACTGAATTTTTGCATTTCCAAAATTCATAACAAACAGTCTTTGAACTCAGGAGAAACAAGTAATGCTAGTGGTGTTGTATCCATACCAATGATGGTCTGGGAATGTAAGCAAGGAAAAATTCGGAGGGAAAAGTAATCTTTGAAAAGATTAACTTTTATAGTTGGAGAAAAATAAAACAAGCTTTCTTTCCAACAAAAAAAAATCCATTGGCCATTATTTGGAATATATTACTGAAGGTTTAATTGGCATGGAAAGACAGGATTTTTGGAATTTCAACATTTCTAACTAGCTGCTGTATTATGAAACTTCCTGTTCAAAGAAAGGTGAAGATGTCTACATGCAGAAAAATTACAGTCTGGCATAATATTAAAATCCCTGTAAGTGTAGTTAACATTAGAGAAACTTTCCAAAATTTATAAAACTTAAGAAGAATAAAAAAAATTTTGGAGGGGGTGGGGATTTTTTTTTTAATTATAGAAGAGACTTCTGAGAACATTTCCCTGCTTTGGGAATTACCTATTACAGGATTTTAGGATTACAGGATAAACCACTTCAAAAGGGACCTAAAAGGTCTCTAATCAGCCTCCTGCTTCAAATGGGTTCATCTATGAGATCAGAAGGGGTTGCTCAGGCTTTTTCCTAACAGGTCTTTAAAAACCCTCAAGAATGGAGGTTGCATAAACTTTGGGCAACCTCTTCAGCTGTCTGACTATCTTATAACAAAGATATCTTACATCCAATGGAATCTCATTCCAATGTTTGTGTCTTTTATCTTCCCACCACACAACATTGTGAGGAAGCCTGACTCTGTCTTCTTAATAACCTTATAGGTATGGGCAAGATGGTTTTAGACTCTCCTCCAAGATCTTCTCTTATGTAGGCTGGACAAGCCTTGAGATCAATGGGATTTTTACCTTAGGTTTTTATGAATACTTACAAAACTGAGCAGTCATTTTCCTGGAAAATAAGTTTTTTGTTCACACATGCTGACATTTAAAACATTGTAGCCAGAGTGTGGGACAAAATTTGAGAGAAACAAAGTAAGTTATATAGTAATAATTCTTTTAGCTATATTAGCTGAAAAAAATTACCTGGGTTTTACCTAACCTAGTATTTATCTAATTTTCTATCTACTTGTGTCCAACTCTCATGGTCTGAATGCTTTTCCAGAGATGATAGTTCTGTAATATGGATATGGGCTTCTGTAATATGTACTAGTGTAGGGTAGGAACTACTAACTATCCTACTGTCCTTAAAACTCTTTAAATGCCCCAGATAATTAAAATCTGTAAATCAATGTATCTATGTCTGATTAACTTATATTACAGCTTATGGGCAAAATTTCTGAACGGTGCACTGAAGGTTAAAGAAAGAATTGTTAAGTAAAGGTGTTGAAGGAAAGAATAATAAATCAATTGTGTCACAAGGATAAAACTGAAGTCTGGTTTTGCATTATAATGCCTCACCTCATTGCATGGAGCATGTTGCTAGTAAATCAGTTCTGTCTAGAAGACAAACTAGTTTCCTAGCTAAAAAATGAGTTAGAAGGAAAAACAGGCAGAGAAAAGAGAAAGAAATTAATGTTGCCCTCAAATTTTAGTAGATACAATACATATTTTTTGTTATTGATTATTATTGTTCCCATTAAAGCAATTATAATATATTCTATTACAATTTCATGGCACATTGCCAAGCTTCATCATTTTCTTTACCACGGTAAATTTCCAAATACCAAGAAATGGTAATCTGAAAACTAAGGAAAAGAGATTATGAGATATTTGCATTTCAGCTGTTTAGAAAAATGCAAAGTGACAGCATTGTATCTTTTGAAGTTCAGAAAACGCCTTTGCAAGAAGCAATTCATTTCTATTTTAAAGGTATCATCTGACTATAGAGCACCATTATTGTGTTATACTTTGAAATAAAATAAGCAGATGGTTTTATAAGAGTTGTTCTTACTGTTTTTCCTCTGACCTTTTTCTTATTCTGGTTGTAAAAGAAATTCCTTTCCCAAAGTGACAAATTATGGTAATAACTCTGACACTTTACACTGTATGAAGTGTAAGCTGCCTCTTGTTAGATTTCACACACTTATTTCATTTACCCTTAAACACAGGTTCAACTTTCTGTTTTGAATACCAACACCCCGAATAGTAACAATGGGAATGGAATGAGTGGCAAGAAATAGATTAATTTTTAAATCTACAATGCATTTGAAAGCTGTTGTTCAAATATTCACCATGTTGCTATAAAATTTGCATTAGAAGTCAATTTGCAAGTTCAACAAGAATCTTATTCTATGTAAGAATATAAAACTTTTCCTATGATCTATCCTACAGATACACAAGTTAATAAGTGGCTACATTCCTTCTGAAGTAAAATCCATCTCTTGAAGAAATAAAATATTATGGCACATACTCTAACAGTAAACATCAATCCTGTCTGCTAAGAAGAAAAAAATATTAATTGTTTTTCACTCTGAGGACTGATCTGATTGTCCAAAAGCACCTTAATGATTTGCTCGAATATATTTGTATTCAAATCACAGTTTGTGGCTTCTATGCATATTCGATGTGAATAGTGTGTACAAGTTTGATACTTGAATTTCATATGGACTACATCCTGGCTTAAATTGGTTTTAAAATGAAATAAGATCAATAAAAGCTTACTTTAAAAAACCCGGTAAAACCCTCCAAGCCCCCCAAAACCAATCAATAAAAAAAAGGACACCAACAATATTGTTCCTATTTCCCAGCTGTCCAAAACACTGTGACAAACTTTTTGTCTCCTTTTTTTCACTGCCTGTAAATAGAGGTGGGAGATTGAGTTCTCTCTCCTTTGCTAGGATTCTTCTTTTTCCAGCATTAACCAGGACTACACTTCAGGATCCTATGGCTGGGAGCCAGTGTTCCCACCTCATTGTTAATTTCTGTTTCTGATCCTTTTCAGGAAGTGCCTTAGTTACAGTAGTCTGCAGTGGACCAGAGTGAGAAGCATCTGTATGTGCTACATACTGAATGAGAATATGAGAACTCTTTCCAGAAAGCTGCAGAAACATCAGGAAAAACTGTTGTAGTCTGCCAATACTTCCTTCTATTTGGAATAGATACAGAGCAAACAAAGTTTTTTCTCTTTCTAGTCCCCATTCAATATTACTTCCTTTTCTGCATTGCAATTTCTACAAGTGCAACATTTACTTTTCACTCCAAACTAGCAGAATTGTCAGGCAAAGTGCTACAGGTATTGCATGAGAAGAGCATCTGTACTAAGCAGAAACAGTGCCATTCTATTTTTCTATTTTTGAATACAAATGCCAAAATGTAGCTGGGGGTTTTAATTCTTGCAAATAAGTATATATTAACTGATAGCTAGAAATAATTTCAACCAAAACTATCTATAGGTAGCTAGAATTAAACTTTGGCCTCAGCATGTCTGAAGCATTCTTTTAATACCTGTTTAGAGCAGCTAGTTTTTGCAAAAGAAACAGCAAGTAAAGTGGTGTTATTTCCCCGGCCAGAAATGTAATTGCAATTCACGTTTTTTTGTAAGTTCTTCAGAGCTAAATCTGGATTAGCAGTGCTAACCAGTTATTATGTTTTATGGTATGATATTTATTTATTTCACTACATAGTACTGTAGAAAATACCCATCTATAATTCCAGGTTGAAGTGTTGTCTTATTTTGGTACCATCTGACTTTCATTCCTGAAAGAAGGAAAAGCTGGAATGGGCTTACTATCAAAGACAGAATAGTTTAACCTATAAATTCATTCAGAGTTCAGATTAATAAGAATATTATTTTTCAGGAACATGGTCCATTTCCTAAAAATCTAGGAGAAGCAATTTTCTTTTATAACTCTGTAGAGACATTCTTCATTAAAATAAGTATTGCTCTAATAAAATATGTGGAGTTGAAGAGGAAAGGGGATCAGTAATTTACAGACAAGTATATTAAAGTGGTAGGAGTGACAAGTCTGGAAGTACTAAGGCATTGAATCTCCCATTCAAGGAGAAATTCCATTTTGAAAAAAAAGCCTTGTAAGTCCTGGTGGATAGCAAGTTTGAACTTAAGACAGCAATGTGCCCTTGTGGCAAAGGCAGCCAACAGCATCCTGATCTGCATTACAAAGAACAGCATCAGCTCAGTGTCAAAGGAGGTGATCCTTCCCTCTGTTCAACACTGAGACACATCTGGAGTCTGGTTACTGTTATGACTCCACAGTGGAGGAAGGACATGGACTTACTGGAATGAGTTCAGCAAAGGGCCATGAAGATGGTTTAAGGGGTCTGTCATATGAGGAGAGGCTGTGAGAGCTGGGACTGTTCAGCCTGGAGAAAAGAAGGCTCAGGGGGATCTTATCCTTGTTTATCTAATGGGATAAAGACAGACTTTTCTCTGTGGTACCCAGTAAAAGGACAAAAAGCAACAGACAAAGCTAGAATACAAGACAGTCCATTTATTCATTGAGAAAAGCTCTTTCTCCCAATGAATTTTGGTTTCTCAGCTCCACAGTTGCATACACCTAACAAGAGAGAGAAGATATTTTCCCCTCTTCTGTCTTGCCGACAGCACATTGTTTAGGAAGTTCAGAAGCAGGAGTTGAACCCTTTAAAGCTGTAGAAGACATGAAATTACTCAGTTCTTAGGATAGTTCTCTCACCATCAGACTAATAAAAAGGTGTGGAATTTGCATAGAAACTTCTCCAGAAAAAAAAAGACAGCCTTCAGTGTGATGTAGAAACATTTTTGGTGCAGCCATAATAAATAATTAGCAGCAGTCACTTAGGGTCATGAATATTTTGCCCAGTAGAATAAGTGATTACAACTTTTCAGACACAAAAACAGTGTAGGGGTTTGTGTTGTGGGTTTTTTTTAATTTTATTTTATTGGATCCTTTGTACAGAATACTGAATACTTGAACACTGAGTTATGATTTGAGGACATTTTTGCTCTGGTCCAGCATAGTAACTACTTGGTCTAACAATTCTTCATTTTGCTTTGTTTTTTTCTCTTTAAGGACTTTTTTCTCTGTAAAAATATTTTTATCAGTTTTAAAACTAAGGGTTTTAATACGCATCCCAGTTACTTTGTACCATCTTTCTGTTTGATTTGTGAGATTTCATATCTCTTCTGTGTTTATATTTATTGTTTTGGCAACTACTTTCAACCATGTCTGTAACAGCTGTTTTTATCTTAGAATCATTCATCTTACTTTTTGTTTGATTTAGCTTTCTTGTCACCCTACAGTTGTCAGGGATAATACGAATCCCACCACAGTAATACTAAAGGATTAGGATAGTCCCACAAATATTCTATAGTCTTAAGTGGATTTGTTTCATTTATCCTCTCTACATCCTCTTCTTAGACTTAGATCAGATTTGTAGAATGGAGAAGGTACATTGGATATATACGAGTCACTAGGATCCCTGAACTTCAACAATCTCATTTTCCTAACTTGTTCACCAGTTTATTTTGTACTAGCTTATTTGACTGTTAAAGAGGATCTGCCACCTGGTTCAAGTCTTTTTCACTAAAGCAAGAAGACTGTGAACAAAAATCAATCTCTGCAAGTCACAAAGCTCTAGAATTGTTTTATTTATGTAGATGTTTTCTACTGTTATTTGCAATTAGGTCTTAAAAAATCTAATGAAACACTACATTTATTTCTCATCCTTTCTGCCTTGGCAAATGACTGGTAGAATTCAGAAGCTTTAATTTTTTCAATCTAAAAGTCATTAGGAGTTACTATTAACCAGCATTGAATAGTTGGTGTTGAAAATCAGACAGAAAATAAAGTTTGATTTGAAAGAATAAAACTCACACTTTTTAATATATAAAAGTATGGTACTCACCCTTTTCTGAATAAAACCTTTTTTATTTCAAAACTGTTTTTATTTGTGTTGTATGTCAAAACGTTAACAAAATATTTCAATTTTACAAAAGTGCTGGCAATTGAAAAGGTTGCTTCCAAAATCTGTAAGCATATTCTTTGTCTCATTTCAGAACAAAAATCTGGATCTTATGAATTCTCTATATAATTAAAAGAAATTGCCTTTACTATAGATGGCGGTCACTGTCTGGAAAGTTAATATGCATGTCAGTCCTTGTCTTACTATATTTTTTATGTTATTTTTTACGTTATTTTTTACATTAGAATATAAAACTATTTGATTAAGTGCACACTATAAATTAATTAATCCATCTGATCCTGAATTGCTGTACAGTTTGCACTGCAAGTTGCATTCTGTGTGAAAAAATTATTTTTCTTTCATTGATTGCATTTAGCTGTGTGTAGGGGATCTACTTCTTTACAATACCTTTAGAGACAAATACAGAATAAAACAAGTCTTGTCTGTCTGTTATTTGTGGTTTTAAAATTCCATGTCTCTTAATGAAGACACTGCATGCCTGAGCATACCACCAACCATCCTCATTACTAGGTAAAAAGAATTTAAATGTGTTCTAATGTCCTAGTGAAGTCAACTGTTCCATTGTACTTATGGCAAGAGCAGTTGAGGTTACAGGTGTCATAAATTAAATGTATACAATATCATCTAAGTGATTTCTTGATTTCCTGTAGTTTCCTTTAGGTACTGGAAGGCTGCTCTAAGGTCTCCCTGAGCCTTCTCTTCTCCAGACTGAAAAAAGGCCAACTATCTTAGCTTATCTTGATAGCAGAGGTGCTCCAGCCCTCTGATGATCTTAGTGGCCTTCCTCTGGACTTGTACCAACATGAGCTTCTTATGCTGGGGTCCCCAAAGCTGGGCAAACTACCACAGGTGAAGTCTCATGAGAGCAGAGTAGAGGGCAGGAATCACCTCCATCAACCAAGTGGTCACAATTCTTTTGATCCCAGGATATGGTTAGCTTTCTGAGCTTCTATGTCATTATCTAAGCATCTCTTACAATGAGAAGTGGATTGGTCTTTCTGCAGATGTTGCAGATTAGCCATGAATTATTCAGTATCAAAATACATGGGACAGTTGGCTTCTCTTATGAAATATACATTATTCATAAGACATATGTTCTATGTTTCACATTTAAGAGGTACAAGTGTGAAGGCAAAAATGTGAAATAGGTATATAGAATTTTTTTCATTTCATATCACTTTTTCTACCACCCTGGTCAATATGGGTTAAGGAAACAGCAAAATATTAATTTATTTAATATGTCTATTTGTCATTTTGTTATGAAAATTTAATTGCTTGTAATTCTCTTTTTGATCATAGCCTCAACAGAATTATTCAATGATGGACACCACTGGTCCATTAGCAGAAATTATCTGCCAATCATGCTAGATAAAATCTTTTTTATATATGTAAAGTTAAAAGTAGAAATTTTTTTTATGTGTGTCTGCTAGTATACGTGTGAGTGTATATGTGTATGTGCATGTGTATGTATATGTATAGATACTTTGAAATCACAGTGAAAATAAGGAGTAATTTCCACTGGACATTCTTTTTCCTTAGTCTAACTAAACTGCTGCTTAGGAGTACCCTGGCTGTATGTCTTCAGGATCAAACAAAACTACCTGGCATTCAGAACATCCATGTTGAAGGTGTTTTATTGAATTACACAATAAACAAAAACAACATTAAATGGTCTCTGATCTTATGACTACTATTCAACAAGAAATAATATTCATATCAAGAAAGCTCATTTTTCAAATACCACCATTGAATAGGATACTGAATTGAAATTTCATTACAGTGGGCCATAAGTTTATCCAAATATAAAACCTGCTTCCAGGAGTTCAGAGCATTTCATTTAACTTTGACTCCCAAACTTAAATGACTTTCTAGAAAAAAAGTTGAAGTTAGTTATTAAATAAAGTTACTGAAGAAAACATTGTGCTGAAATACAGAACAAAATGACAGAAATTTTAGATATTGGCAAAGTTAAAAAGGACCCAGAAAACATTTAAATGACCTCCAAAAAGAAAACCTCATTCAATTTGATCAGAAATTTTCATCCAAATAATTCTTCACATTTTAGGCATATTTATTGATAGTTTATGATAGACTTACTCCTATAACTTGTTCTTAGAACACAGGATACTGATATTTTGCTGCCATCCTAGAACCGAACACCATCTTTGAAGTCATTAGTCTTACATTATTTACCATTTCTCGCTTCAAGATAGTGGTGTGCCTATGTGGCCAACTCACTACTTTGTCCTCAAAAGAGCTGTTAGACTGTTAGCATAAAGGCTGGCAACTTAGTATTTCCTATGAAGCCAAACACCTACAGATTCAGAGAATCTTCAGAAAACAGGTGTAGAAACTTCTCTCATTACCCTTTACAGGTGTGAACTATTTGCTTCTCCATTAATCCAGCTGTTTGGGTTTTTTTTTCAGAGAAAATAAGATAGCTGCATCTGCACCATTACTTCCCCACTGAAATATAGACCAGAGTATCATCCTATATAGACCAGAGTACCATTCTATACTCTTTGCTTACCAAATATGGAGTTACGGTTTTGCTTGATGAGGCAAATGCTAATTGCACAAAAATAGTGTTTCTTGATAGACTTGTTATGACCAATAGGCATGTTTATCTGTAAGCTACGTGAGTGCTATGGCTGTTAATATGTGAGTAAAAGCTTTTGTGCAACTGGAGGAAACATTTCAGCAGCAACTTTTATTCACAGAAATATTTTCAGAGCTTTCATGTGTTGCAGTAACCAAGTCTCAAAGCTGGATTAGATGAACCTGCCCATAGTTGTGTTTAGAGAAACTTATTTCCCAGCTGCAATTCTTTTGAAAAGATTTTTGTCCACTAATAATGATAGCCATATTGTACACAGACTAAGAGTTCTTATTTTTTGAAACACAAAACAAAACAAAAAAAAACACTGCTTTGCTTATCTTCTTTGCCACTTTTCACTTTAAAGTCTAAGGTTCAAATATTCCTTGGAATATTGGATGGAAAAAGTGGAGATGGTAAAACAAGTTCTCAGTTTTTCAAGAAACTGAACTAGTGTTCCATAAATGCAAGGAATCATGCTAACAAGGCTCAAGTCCATGATCTCAACATGGAAACGGAAATCTGAAATACTTAACACCTGTGAACAGGAAGCTTTTCATATTTTTAGTCAACTCTCATTGTAAAATAGACCTGCTGTTATTAAATGGAGCAATTTCTGTTACAAATGAGGTCCCAATAAATCTTCACCCAATATATGGAGACTTTTGGGTGACTGCAGCTGCCAAGGCTGGACCTGCATTGCTCCTTCACAGGAGCAGAGGTGTGTACCCCAGCTGTTGAAGGTCCTTCTGTGATGAATGTGTTATTTGGCAGCAGCCAGCTGATCCCCATGACACCCTCACAGAAAGTCTCATGGAGTCAGGATCAAAGATAGCAGAGACCTATATGCAAGCCTCTTACGTAAAGCAGAGCATATCTTGAAAAAGGAAGATCAGAGAATTGACTTCCTACATTACAAACCACTATCCACCAGGCTATGTTTTCTTCAAAACAAATATTCCAATATGTTTAACAGATGTGTAGCAAGGGTTCAAAACTTTTTCAAACAGTAATAGCACAAGCAAGTTCTTGGGTAGTTAAATTTCACATAATGAAAACAGAAGTTTGGGCTCTATGCCTCCCATACTCTGAAAGCCTTAGATTTCTGAAGGGAGCCGAAGTGTCTATAGAAATAGATTCAAGAAATTAAATCTGTATAGTTTTTTCTTCTGTGGGAAGTATGTGCTGCTCAAAGCAGACCCACATCTGCATCTATCAGGCATTATTTTGATAATGAATGCCATCAGGCAAAAGGAAGCATCCCACAACTGCAGATGGAAGAGGTTTCAATAAGAGGGAAGTTAGCTTAGGACTTACTGTAGGGTAATCTGTGTAAATAAAGAATAAGGTTTAGTTAGACTAAGGTCATAAGCAGCATAAGAATTAAGAAACTAAGTAAAAAAGAATGCAGCCAAAAGTTTTTAACAGGATTTTCAAACAGTAGGAGGAAAATTCTAATTTCCAGGAGCAATATTTCCAGAAACAATAAACTCTTTCCATAGAAACAAAAGCCACGTGACCTTTCTTGTGAAGACATTAATTCAGTAGTAGTTGTTTCAGTGAGAACTTTGTTTTCTGCATTCTCTGAGAATGAACTCTGCAAAAATCAGATTGACCTTCAGTGTGAAAAAACAGTTATTTTTGGAGTAGTAAAGAAACCTGTGTCCCCAGTTATATTCTTTAAAGTCCTGCAGTCCTAGTAAGGTCATCACCTCAAAAAAAGTCTTTAGTGTTGAATCCTGAACATACATTTACTCTAGAGCAACCTGATGTTTTACAGCTGCAGTCAATCTATGATACATTCTTTGAAATTAGCAATTTTAGCAGTACAATTTACATTGTTAACTTTTAAGATTGTGATAAATTATTTAAGATAATTAATAAATGACAACTCTTTTGGAATAACCAAGAAAGCAACGTGCAAGAGCTTAACATTTCTTTGTAAAAGCTTTTTCATTTTTTTAACAAAAGCTTTTTTAAAGTCTGTGTTTTTTCTGTACAAATGAGGGTGTATAAGAAACAGAATTATGTTAAATTCAGTCGCACTGGGAGTTAGAAGGAAATGAGAGAAAATAATTTGACAAATAAGAAAAGCAAAAAAAAGCAGAAGAAAATCAAATTAATTACTGTGTTTCTAAGAGTCTCAAACAGAATTATAAATGCCTAGAAAATGTAAATAAAATTGCTGACAGCTGATGGCTTTCTTTTAACCACTCAGTGCACCCCTGTATTGCCATCACCTATTGTTATGATCAATGGTATACTACTATGGATCTGCTGAGCAATTGGGTGCACTTGGAACATTTAGTGTCAGACACGATGTTAATTTAGAAGTCCTCCAGAGTGTTGGGCTTTTTCCTAATCATAGCATAGCAGCCAGTTATCCAGAGTTGTCTTTGTGCTACATTGATGGTTCTTTCATTTCTGCTTATAAATAAAGTTCATTTCTTTGATCATTGAAAACTGTTGGGTACTTTAATATACGTGAAAAGCTCTGGATACTTTATAGCTTCTGCATCTTGTCTTACCTTGTTCCTGCCACTGTTACTATACACGTACTACCTTAAGTGGCATACCTTCCTCAGCTGATCAGAGGAAGAGTACTGAAATGCACTGGCCTTTTAAAACTACTCATTTGAATTGTAGAAATCATATTCAGAATAAAAAGCAATAACACAAATATTTATGAAAATTTGAACGTCTTGAACTCAACCAACATCACATTCAGTTACATTTGGTCCAGATTGGGAAGGCAGAAAAGGTTGAAAAGAAAGAGCAAAAGCAATCTCTGAAGTCATTATCACTTGTGTTTCTTACCTTGCTTAGCTTAGAGCCACTCTAAATCAGTCACCAAGTTTTTTACCATATCTCTTTTTCTCTTATACCAAAGAAGAGAATGGAGTTGGCTGCCTGAGCTTTTATGGTGACAGGAAAAAGTTTAAGCTGAAACTTTAATATATTTTTAGAGTGCAAAACAATGACAGAGAAAAGGAGTAAGTGCATACCCTGAACAAAGCAACACCTTTATGGGGCCAGTAGACAAAACACATAATGATAGCTCTATCATGGAGAGAATTAGCTTACTATGTACAAATAAAAATATGCCCTTTCCAAAAGCCCATAGAAATCTCTGATCTTTACAAACCAAGTCCTGCTAAGGATTGTTACTTTATAGAATGAGGAAAGGAGTCAGTATCCCATGTCACATCTTCAGATGTCTCTCAGTTTGTAAAGGATGCCATGTCGTCAAACTGTGTCTTCAGTTGTCAGAATGCTTTTATACATTACAGATGAAGGTTATGGAGGACATAAGAATAGATACCTTTCAAAACAAAATGAAAACTAACAAAGTTATTCATCATTTAACTATTACTGTTTTCAGTAAGCATTTTAGGAGCTAAATTTCAGACTGTAAATTTGGGGTCTTCTTCTCCCCTTCCCATAACAGAAAAACAAACAACAGAAAAAAAAAAAGTCCTCTGTGGTTTAGATCAACTAAGAGCTACTGTAGTTACTAAATCTTGATGTCAATCAGTGAAGAGCTCAGTGTGTGTAGCTACTTTCAATTTGGTCTGTCTGGTTTTTCAGCCTCTAAATAACAATGCTGAACTGCAGTAAGATGAACCATCCCCCATCTTTAACCTTGAATGAAGACACTCATTAGTAATTGCTATCTTCTTCCAACAGAATTATACTGGCTTTTCACAATCATCCTGGTGCCACTCTCATCACACTTTTAAAACCACTTATTTGAATTCCTGGCTTAAATGTTTTGTACACAAACCATTACACTCTCATAGGACTTAAGAATGAGGTCTGAAATGTCTGAAAGACTTACAATAAAATGAAAACCTAACAAAAACCTGACCTTGATAAAACATTCACTATCACAGTTTCATCTGTGGAAAGAGCAGGCTGCTATCAGGTGCATTATATAGCTCTTAGTTTCAGACTCTGGTCTAAACTACCCTATGGGAAATTAATGAACAGCTTTCAACAGCCAATCAGTCTCACCCTAATAGGAACTTTGTCTTGAACCTAGTGATGCAAGCTCAACGTTAGCTGTAAACATCACTGAGTGAGGGAGCAATCCCAAATAAACAGAAATTCAAAAGTAAAATGCGATGAGTTTTTTATAACTCACCTAGATTCTAAATTGCAGTTTATTTTGACAGAACTGAAAATAATTACCTTCTTAATTACCTTTGCTTGAAACAGCCTTTGTAAGGTGTTCTGTTACTATTGTGAGCAGTCTACTATGAGTATTTAGAGAGACATATTTAAGTATTTATTTACAGGAATACAACATTATCATCTGTTAATGTAACGTCATAGACGGGTACACAGAATGTCAGAAACATATTTATTGGTATAATAGCACAGTAGAAGCAAAATAGCACTTTCAGCATCCTCAAGTAGAACATGTTCAACACATCTGCAAAAAGCGAAGCTAAATTTCTTCCTTCTTAATGCTATTACACCTCGCTTGTGTTCCAGAGTTCGAGACAAGGTTGGATGAAGCCTTGGGTGATATGGTTTAGTGTGAGGTGTCCCTGCCCATGGCAGGGGGGATGGAACTAGATGATCTTGAGGTTCCTTTCCAATCCTAACTATTCAATGATTCTATGATTCTGGGTGACATAAACAAGACACAAATAGTTAGTCTTGGAAAGGACCTAAAAGATCAATCAAGTTCCAACCCCCTGCCATGGGCAGGGGACACCTCACACTAAAGATGTCACCCAAGGTTTCGTCCAGCCTGGCCTTGAACACTGCCAGGGATGGAGCATTCACTTCCTCCATGGGCAACCCATTCAAGTACCTCACCACCCTCACAGTAAAGAATTTCTTCCTTAAATCCAGTCTAAACCTCTGCTGTTTAAGTTTCAACCCGTTACCCCTTGTCCTATCACTACAGTCCCTAATGAATAGTCCCTCCCCAGCATCCCTGTAGGCCGCCTTCAGATACTGGAAGGCTGCTATGAGGTCTCCACACAGCCTTCTCTTCTCCAGGCTGAACAGCCCGAACTTTCTCAGCCTGTCTTCATATGGGAGGTGCTCCAGTCCCCTGATCATCCTCGTGTCCCTCCTCTGGACTTGTTCTAACAGTTCCATATCCTTTTTATGTTGAGGACACCAGAAGTGAACACAGTACTCCAAGTGAGGTCTCACGAGAGCAGAGTAGAGGGGCAGGATCACCTCCTTTGGACCTGCTGGTCACACTGCTTTTGATGCAGCCCAGGATATGGTTGGCTTTCTGGGCTGTGAGTGCACACTGAAGCTGGCTCGTGTTCCAACTTCCCTACTCATCTATCAACATCCCCAAGTCCTTCTCTGCAGGGCTGCTCTGAATCTCTTCTCTGCCCAACCTGTAGCTGTGCCTGGGATTGCTCCAATCCAGGTGTAGGACCTTGCACTTGGCATGGTTAAACTTCATGAGGTTGGCATCAGCCCAGTTCACAAGCGTGTCAAGGTCCCTCTGAATGGCATTCCTTCCCTCTAGCGTACCGACCGAACTGCACAATTTGGTGTCATCAACAAACTTGCTGAGGGCACGCTCAATCCCACTGTCCAATGACAGCAACAAAAATATTAAACAAGACTGATCCCAGCATTGATCCCTGAGGGACACCACTCATTACTGGTCTCCAGCTGGACATTGAACCATTGACCACAACACTTTGCATGCGGCAATCCAGCCAGTTCTTTATCCACCAAGTGGTCCACCTATCACATTGATGACACTCCAATTTAGAGACAAGGATGTCATGTGGGACAGTGTCGAACGCTTTGCACAAGTCCAGGTAGATGACATCAACTGCTCCACCCCTGTCCATCACTTCTGTAGCCCCATCATAGAAGGCCACCAAATTGGTCAGGCAGGATTTTCCACTAGTAAAGCCATGCTGGCTTTCACCAAGCACCTTGTTCTTTTTCATGTGCCGTAGCATGCCTTCCAGGAGAATCTGCTCCAAGATTTTGCCAGGCACAGAGGTGAGACTGACTGATCTGTAATTCCCCGGGTCATTCATTTTCCCCTTCTTGAAAATGGGGGTTATATTTCCCTTTTTCCAGTCATCAGGATCTTTACCTGACTGCCATGATTTTTCAAATATAATGGCCAGTGGCTTTGCAACTTCATTTGCCAGCTCCTTCAGGACATGTAGATGGATTTTATCAGGTCCCATGGACTTGTGTACATTCAGGTTCTTAAGATGGTCTCGAACCAGATCCTCACATACAGTGGGCCCAAGGTCTAGGTTTTCACAGTCCCTTCGTCCGCCTTCAAAGACTTGGGTGGTGCGGTCAGAGCCTTTTCCAGTGAAGACTGAGGCAAAGAAGTCATTCAGAACCTCAGCCTTCTCCAAATCCTGTGTAGTCAATTCTCCTGAAAGCTTCTGGACAGGGCCTATGTTGTCCCTAGTCTGTTTTTTTAGCCGCTACATACCTATAAAATCCCTTCCTTTTATCTTTAACATCCCTAGCCAAGTATAATTCTAACTGAGCCTTAGCTTTCCTAACCTGGTCCCTAGCTTCCTGGACAACATCCCTGTATTCATCCCAGGCTGTCTGTCCTTGCTTCCACTTTTTTATAAGCCTCTTTTTTCCTTTGAATTTTTCATCTGCTCTTTATCCATTCAAGAGGTTCTCCTGGCCCTCCTGCTGCGCTTCTTTCTAGTTGGGACGCAAACACTCCTGAGCTTGTAGCAGGTGATCCTTGAATATACAGTACTTGAACATACAGAACTCACAACTAGTTTATTAATATATGAAAATATAAAGAAGTAAAGGAAACAGACTAAGGACAATGTAGGCCCCCTCTGGAAACTTTCAGGAGAACTGGCTACACAGGACTTGGAGAAGGCTGAGGTTCTGAATGGCTCTTTCCCACTGTCTTCACTGGGAAAAGCTCTGACCGCACCACCCGAGTCTTGGAAGGCGGACGAAGGGACTGTGAAAACCTAGACCTTGGGCCCACTGTATGTGAGGATCTGGTTCGAGACCATCTTAAGAACCTGAATGTACACAAGTCCATGGGACCTGATAAAATCCATCTACATGTCCTGAAGGAGCTGGCAAATGAAGTTGCAAAGCCACTGGCCATTATATTTGAAAAATCATGGCAGTCAGGTAAAGATCCTGATGACTGGAAAAAGGGAAATATAACCCCCATTTTCAAGAAGGGAAAATGAATGACCCGGGGAATTACAGATCAGTCAGTCTCACCTCTGTGCCTGCAAAATCTTGGAGCAGATTCTCCTGGAAGGCATGCTACGGCACATGAAAAAGAACAAGGTGCTTGGTGAAAGCCAGCATGGCTTTACTAGTGGAAAATCCTGCCTGACCAATTTGGTGGCCTTCTATGATGGGGCTACAGAAGTGATGGACAGGGGTGGAGCAGTTGATGTCATCTACCTGGACTTGTGCAAAGCGTTCGACACTGTCCCACATGACATCCTTGTCTCTAAATTGGAGTGTCATCAATGTGATAGGTGGACCACTTGGTGGATAAAGAACTGGCTGGATTGCCGCATGCAAAGTGTTGTGGTCAATGGTTCAATGTCCAGCTGGAGACCAGTAATGAGTGGTGTCCCTCAGGGATCAATGCTGGGATCAGTCTTGTTTAATATTTTTGTACATTACTGTGACCCATTACACATAATAGAATATTTATTCCTTAAAAAGCAAACGAATCTCATGCAAGAGCCTATAAAACTTTAGTTCATATTTTATTTCAGTGAAAATGATGTACATAGTGATGGTGCATTTGGTTGTGCTTCAGTGAGCAGTTCCAGAAAAGTTTCCTTCCTCTCTCTCTTATTAGTATTATGAAAAGGATACAGTCTCACCATAAAATCAGGACAACAAATAGACAAAAAGGTGGGGTGCATAAGAACTTATCTTCAAGCAAAAATTAAGAAATACAACATATCGTGGGAAGTCAAATTGGCTTGGCTTCAGCTGTGTAGAGAAGCATTCAGGTGAGATCAGGAGCAACTCAGTATATTTTCTAGATTTTAGCAGTACTGTAATATATATTCCTATTATAAAGTTTCCTGAAGGCAAAGAAATAGTGATAATAATGGCAATTTTTTATCTCAAGTAGGCAGCAGCTACTGCCTTTCTGGAGTCTATTTTTTTATTTTTGTCCCAAGGATTCTTTTATGAAAAGGCTTTATTTTAAACTGCCGACATTTTTAGCTAAATTCTATTGTGATCAAATGCCAGAAAATGCTGAGGCTCAAAAGAATCATTACAGTAAGATTGTTACCATCTGATTCACAGGCATCTTCTTGTGGCCTACTTATTAGTCCATGTGTTCTACTCTTAGTTATCGAGACAGGGAAATATATTCTAATTCCAGTTCAAATGTAGAGCTACTGCACTAAACAAATGTTCCACACTGGAAATGTAGGATTTAAATACTGGGAAAGGAATTCATTTGTTGTCATGGTTTTGAGCATGTTTTGAGGGTGTTTTTGTTCAAGGTTTTTCCCAGCCAGGTGGAGGAGGGGAGTCCGGAAGGAAGGAGAGACAGGACACCTGACCCAGGCTAGTCAATGAGGTATTCCATACCATAGCACGTGATGCCCAGGATGCATACTGGGAAAGAGAAAGCTGGAGGGGAGAGCTCTGGAGGAAAATGGAGGAGGGAGCACATGGTGCTCGGCCAGGCAGGGTGGAGTGAGTTATGGGTCGGTGGCTAGTGGGGTGTTGTATTCTTTTCACTTGCTGTTTGCTGTATCATTATTATTTGTAGTAGTAAATGGCAGTAGGGGTTTTGTGTTATGCCTTAGCTATTAAACTGTTCTTATCTCAATCCGTGGGGGCTACATTCTTTGGATTCTCCTTCCTAACTCTCCAGGAGTAGGGGGACTTGTTTTTAAACCACGACATTTGTGAAGAGGGAGGGGAATGAAAAGGGACTGAGAAATTTCAGTTGCTTTGCTTACTAGACATAGGACAAAATAGCTGAATATGATGTGACACAGTGTCCAATTAGTTCGTAGGAATTTTGTTGTGTAAAAGAGAACTGAAGTTAATGAGTTATAGAAAGTCAATGTTTTTGACTAACTGCTTTTAAAATATTGAAGTATTCCAAAGAAACCCATACAACTGAAGTTATTTTAAGTACATCTGACTGCAGTGATGGTCTCATCACCTCTTGAGAACCCACAACTTTTCTGAGTAAAATTATTACAAATATACAAAGTGAAAAGACCTTTCATTTGGAATTTACTCTAAGTGACATCTGAAGCCTACATAGGTTGTAAAGGAAGGCAGAATAAAACCTGTAGTAAACATCAGTTCAGAAGGCAACTTCTCCTAGTAGCTGTATGAAAGAATCCCTAAGGCTTCTAATATGGTTTTGTCTGACCTTTAGCTAAAGGACCTTTCTGTCAATTGATTTCTTTTGCTGGTCCCTTCCCTGTGTGGTTGCAGTAGACGTTATGGGCTTCATTTTACAGCCAGTATGCACAATGAAAGTGAGTACGATTGAAAGCAAAGTTACTGAGCTGCTTATCCTCATACACAAATGATTATAAACTAATCTGCTATCTGGAGTCATTTTTCTTGCTTAGCATCACATTTTACAGACCAATAAAGAACATTTAAGTCCACTAAATTTCTTCACTTTTTTTTTTTGTTTTAGTTACATAGTTTTTATATTATTACCTTTCTGAGATCTTGGGTCTAGACACAAATTATTCTGATATCTATTTGTTTTTAAACACTTGCTACCTTTGTTTTCTGGTCCATTAATGAATCCTCTGATGACAGTGCACTCAGCTTATACTTGATAAAAGAACAAGTGTCACTTTAGTGTTTCTGGCAGAACTGCAAAGGATAACATCTCTTCTCCACAGGGCTTGTCCATCTGCTCCCAGTGTGACCAGACAACACTGCAAAAGGCTGTTGAGCTTTTCAGAGGAAGCTAGATTCATAGCTACAAAAGTATGACACATGATCAAAATGCCAAAATTCATGAAGGATCCTGACAACACACACTGAAGGAAAAGCTATGCTGCAGGATTCACATGTGCTGGGCTCATGTGCAGGTGTACATGTTTGTGCATGCACAAAAAGCACATCAGAATTATTTGTATCTGAAGTCTGCACATAATTCAGATGCTTGTATTAATATAAACATTAAAACTACAAAACTGGGGATTTTTTTGAGATACATCCTACATTATCTGAGCTGTTCTACTTTGTACTTTGGGGAGGGAACCTGAATCATATACATGTTATGGGGGACACTATGCTTAAAGGCCGCATATTTAGCTCAGGGGTTCTAGCTCCCCACTTATATCTCTTGTCCTTTCCTGGCAATGGTAAACACACTATAGGTAAAGCAGTTTCCCTTGCATCTGGCCATCACCTGCACAAAGACAGATATTTTGCAGGATTATAACACAGCTCAAATTCAACAGCAAGTTCTACCCCCCAGAAGGTTCTTAGTGAGCATCTTTTGTTTGTAATATTTTAATAAACACAGGATGGTGATGAGTAGCCAGTAATTTGGATCAAGTCCAAGGAATCAAAAAGCAGCTAGCAGTAAAAACTTCCCATAAAAAAACATCCAGTCTCTACAGAGATATCCAAGAAGCCTTTCCTTGACATGACCTGCCATATAATGACATTCAGGTTAAGAGATCATAACAGTCCAGGAGCAAGTATATGGCCTTTTCTTGGTCTGTGTTAAAGTGGAGAATAACAAATGAAATTGCCATTAATTACTGAAGAGCTGTATTAAAATTTTTGAGAAGGAAGAGTGTCCTCAAAGGTCTAATTAGGCTTGCCCTGAATGATGGCTACAAAACCAGCGTTTTATTTTTGACAGAAATGAGGAAAAATAAAACAGAGCTATAGAGACAATGTGAATAAATAATTTCTTCCCCTAGAGGGATCTTACAAAAAGATTCTCCCAGAGACTTTTCTAAAATTACATATATATCATATACATACACCTACACATGCAGGCTTACATATTACACTGTAAGAGGAATATAATCTTCTTTCACCCATGTGTATGCATGTACAAGACTGGCAATAAGACAAGAGTTTGAGCCAGTCTTAAATTGTACTGGGGGCTGAAATGAGTAGGGTTATAGCCTTCTCAGTAGTTCTGGCTCACTCACTTTAATCTGAATTATCCTGCAAGTATTTCAGAACAAGGGTCTCAATATAAGTATTTCACTTCTGCTCTAACTGGAAAGAGAACAACATACACACACACGCCACCACCCCCAGAGTGCTGGCATTCTACTTTTCGTGAGAAGAGCCAAAAATTTGCAATGCATGTGAAAATAAAAAATAACAGAAGAAAGTGTGGGGGACAGGGCAGGTGTAAAAACAAGCCAAGCACTCCCAAGCCTCTGGCCTTTTTTCCCTCTTCTATCTGGCAAGCTTTCATCTATACTCTTCATCTGTTTCTATTCTTGGCTGTTTAGTCTGGTTGCACATAGCTTGTCTGGTCCAGTTCACTCTTGATATTCACTGTTCTTTTCTTACTTCATTACTTTCTTAAGAATTAATTCCTTCCTAAGCATTAGCAAGGTATCAAGAGACAGGAAGCTCAGGAAGAAAAGAGCATCTCAAGTGACTCACAGAAGGGAGTCAACAGCCAGATCACCATGCTGATGTGGGTCTTATAAAATGGAGTATGTCTGAATACAATTGATGATGAAAAAGGACATGCATAACACCAGATAGGTCAGGAATACAAATCCTTGAAATCTGAAAGGTCTACTTTTGTAGTCAACTTTAACTACTCTTGGCAGGCATTGCATGGGCTCCAGGCTTTCAGTTCAGTTAAAACTTCACATTCACGTGATAATTTCAAGCTTATTGTAACGTCAAAAAGGTTTGGAATTTAAGTATGGAAAACAGTCACAAACTAATCTGACAGCAAGTAGGAAAAGTAGCTGAAGTGCAACATGATTATGATACTGGGCTGGTGTGGGGAAGTCTAGAGACAGAGACAGAAAAAGAGGCAGAATCAAGGAATATTGCACCAGATTATTCTTTTTATTTGTTGAAATCAAGACATTAGTAAATCAGGAACACAAAGTGGATTTTTACATGGACAGGATTGTCTCCTACTGATTACAGCATGAAACAGCCACACTGTTTTATAGCTCAGGTGATCAAAGAAAACCATGAGAAACAGCAGTTGTAGGAGAGCATACACTTTTAGAAGAGACTTTACATAACTGTAACACATGCTATGATGAGAAGAAAGTAAAAACACAATCCTAAAGATATTCTTCATAGTTCTAAGTAGAAGCTCAAATTTAACTCAGAAAATCAGTTACAGCAACTATACCACCTCCAGTTCTAGCTTTAAGGACATTGGAATTTTACTGAAAAAAATATTATTAAAGAAAATGTTTATTATAAAGCTAGCAATACAGTTGCTACCACATTGTTGAAGTAATTTTTACGAAGAAATGGAGGAGAGGTTATGTGCTATTTAGAATGTGGAAGTGTATCAGGAGTTATGTTCAACAAATTTGCATCATACTATACATGATGGCATATGTATTAATTGTGGTTTAGATAAAAATTAATCCTATTTAAAATGTTTAAGCTATATGCTTGCCTTCTTCTAGTTTTAATACATATTCATCTTTTTCAATGTGTTTTTTTTATTGGACAACTAGCTCAAGTCCACACTTTTAAAATAAAAATTTATGATTAAAATATCCATATTATTAGTTAGGTTCACAAGAATTAATCTATGCTATACCATATTAAATTGATTCATAGCATGAAACCAAGAAGTACAAGAACTCTGTGATTAAAATTGAGTAGAAAACCTAATTATCTCACTTGACCAATGAAAAAGAGTAAGGCAGCACTTTCCATCTGTAGAGTTTTAATTTCCTAATTAAAATCTATAGATGCTTTGTAATTTAATCATCAAATGGTACAAGGAAAAACAGACTTGATGATAGCTTTGATAATTAACTCTTCATAATTTATTGCTGACAGGTTAAACTATCATTTCATTTGCCATTGTAGGACCAGTAATAAGCAGCACAAGAGCTTAGCCTGTCCAGCTAAAAGCATTATATCATGGTCTATCATCAGAGGTTTCTCTTCACTTGGGAGAACTAGATTTTGACCTTCATTGTTGAAATATGTTAGAATCTGACCCCAAGGCCACCCAACACTCTCTTCCTGCATTGAGCTCAATTCAAGGGTCTGTTTCTGAACAGTGTATGGGAGTCAGTTCTACAGCTAAGAGTCACTCATTGAAGTAGTGTTGAAAAATAATAATTTCAAACTGATTGCTTTCCTATCCTACCTTCCAATTTTGAAATAATATACAACTCTCACTTCAGTAAAATAAGAAATGTTTAAATTGTGTGCACTGTGCAGCCACATGTGTATGTCAAATAGGTCTAACAGCATTCTCTTATTTCCCATGTTGTTAAGATCATCTCTCATGTCCTGTATGCACTGGAGCGTCTGTGATACAGTTGCTTATGTTTACACACATCAGGGATAAAATAAGCAGAAGAAATCTTCTTATTTCCCAAAAAAAAAACCAAACAACAAACCAAACCCCAAACAATAACAAAAAAAACCCCCACAACCATGAAGACAACAATAATTGTGTCATTCTGTAGTAGCTAAAAAGAGTGGCAAACACTTTTACCAATTGCTGCATCAGGGAAATCTGACTCTGATAGAGTAGTACCTGTAAGGCTAAGATATCTCTTGGCCCCTCTCCCTCCATCACAGTCTCATACTTATCACATCAGCTGCTCCAACAGAAGGGTGTGCAATGAGGTCAGGCCCTCCACTGAACTGAATGAAAATTTTTCAGCAAGTATTCATGACCTCCCCTAACCACAAAACAACCAGTATTCCCTGATTACAGCTCTTAATTAGATAAAAACTACTATGTCAGTGCCATATCTGTGCCCCAACTCCTCTTGTTCTTCAGACAGACAAATAGAAAATTATAATATCTGAACTTCTAAAAAAAGCAAATATAAATTGTGCACACTATGTACACTGCCAGCTATAGCCATGCAAAAAACTACCAACTTCAGCCACCAATTAAAACACTCACAAAGTATAGGAGCTGAAAGCATGGTGAATTGGGCAGACAGCCAGGCAAACAGGTCCAGTAGATCTATCAATAGACAGCAGGCTTTATATGAAAAGGGGAGACGTTATAGATAATACATATATAGTATAAAGAAACAAGATATTTGCTGTTCGGGCTATTGGATGTTTATTAAAATCTGAACACGTTCTTTGGAACAATGGTGAGAAAATGTAGGCTGTCACGCCTACTCTGTAAATAAAATTTAGTTTCCATGCATGTTAGTCTAGTACTTTACAAAATAAAACAATAGAACAACACTATTCCATGAACTATATACACTTACTTTCCAAGAATAATTACCATTCTAATTCTTAAATAGATGTCATGAGACATCTGTTTTGAAAAATGCTTCACTTTAGTCTCATGTTGTTTTGATGTATTTTTACTGTTTTCTTCAGCTCAAAGGAGAAAGCTTTCACAAAATGCTATTCAGGTTGGTTTGGTGATGCAGTTTCTTGATAGTGATATTCAATATCAATTTATTATCATTATCGAATGCTCCCCATCTGGCCCAGAGCCACCCTATCCCAAAGCCATGCCCAGCAGTAGAAGGGACCTGCCCAAACCCCAGTCCCTTTCAGCAGCCCTACTCAGCTCACCCTAAATGGGCACTGCATTTAAAAAATTACACTATAATTTTCAGCCTGAGAAATCATTAGGCTTAACAGCAAACTTCCTGTCACCATACAGGAGTACTATAACACTGAAGGAGGAAGATGCATATATGCAAACCATGTAAATCCAGCATTTCAAGATGTGGGTTAGGGTTAAGTTTAGGGCAAACTGAACATTCTTACTGCTGAGACTTTAACTGCTGTAATCACTAAGTGTATGTATGAAGAAATTAGCCATCTTCCTCATAAATATGTGATAGAAATTATAGTCAATAGAAGAATGGCATATTAACTATACAATTAAATCAACAATAATCTACTCAAACAGCATCCATTCTTTTTTTTCCCAACATATCCCAACTCTTCTTCTCTTAGACTACTACTTCTAGTAGTCAGGTAGGACTTCTTTTTGAAAAAGAAGTCAGAATATTTTAGAGAAGATAGTTTTTGCTTTCAATGAACATATTCCATGGCACTTTCTTAGATTTTCTGTGGACCTCATACTCTGTAGCATCGCTCTTCCATCAAGGGTATAATGAACCAAGACAATATATTTACATCACTTCTGTTCCTGAATAGGGTCTTGCTTCAAATGAAATTCACATGGAGCTTTTCTCTTCCTTGCGACCTTGTCTTTGTACATATAGAAGGTATCAGTTACTTAATTTTATTAACAGAAAAGAAGACATTAAAATAAAATAATGTTTCTCTTCTGAATGAACACCTCAGCCATTTATTGAATGCCTGTTTTTACGACATGTATAATTTTTGATGTGGCTATTTTAAATAACGCAATAATGAAAATCACTGGGATTTTTAAATATTTACTCAATTTTGTAAAATGGAAGAATATCAAACTAAATTGTGAGCACACCAATAAGAAATAAAATTCAAAATCCTCCTCAAATGCACAAGAGCTAAGCGGAGCATTTAACAATGCATTCAGCCCATTAAAACTTCAAGATCAAATTACTGTATATTTTTCCTAAGATATATATCAGAAGGAATGCAAAGCACATTTAATTTGAAAAGGTACACTGTTCATAAGCAAGAATATAAGAGATTAAGACTCAACATAAGACATGCAGCTCAAAAAAAAAACAAAAAACCACCCAGAGCCAAAAACAAAGAAGCAAAAAAATGGTATTAAACTCCAGTGACAATTATTTTATTTCTTTCAAATCCATCTTTAAAACTCTAGAAAGAAACTGAACAATGAAGAACCATGAGTAGGACCGTGGAGGAAAAGATTATTTATGCTATAAGCCTTCAATCTAAAGAAGTGGGTAAAGGTTTTTTGTGAGCAGCTGTCAGAATTATGCAGAAGGCTCTACTGGGAAAATGAGGGATACTCAGATAGCTGTTAGGAAAAGAAGTCAGAAGAGCATGATTACTTTTTTTTTCAAGTTTTTGTAAAATCTTCCTTGATATGATTTATCACAGATATAAAAATGAAAATATATCTACAGGAAGATCATTTGAGATTTTACTCTTAAATGATAAAATGAAATTAGTCCAAATATCCAGAAGAAAGATGCTTTAGGAGACAATGGCATAAAAATCAGTTACTTAAGAGAGGAGAATAGCAGCAAAACAATAACTATTGACTTAGGCAGGTAGATTTTGATAAACTAAAAAAACTGGCAGTTCAGAACTGGGGAGGTGTGGGATAAAGCACATGCAGTTCTTTAGCAAAATGTCTTTTGGGATACAGCTATAAGATATTCCACTTAGAAGTTTCCACTTACAGTGGAGGAAAGATGTGCGTTTTAGCAAATGAGCCTAAGCAATGAGCTTCTTTCTGGACACTCAGATACAAGAAGGAAGTTAGCAGAAAGTGGAAGCTAGACCAGGGCACTAAGGATGAAAGCAAAAATAGGTATGGACAAAATCAGAAAAATAAAAGCATGCAAGAGATGTAAATAATACAAGATGTGAAGAATCTAAATGAATACTTTCGCAGGAACATTAGTAGAATGAGGGAGCATATGGAAAGGGTTGTTCTGAGCAGTTCCTAAAAATATCAGGTTTTATAATCTAACTAATAAATAATACCAGGGACAAAAGAGCAAAATCTTGTCCCTGAGTAAGGAAGGAATAAATAAGAGAGATAACTTCCTTATTCCAAATAACTTTCACTTACATAACTTTCACTATTCAAAACATCTTAGCCTAATGCTTTTGGTAATTTAAGGAACTGATTGATGAAACTGCAGATATTTGAGAAATTGAGAAGAATGGGGAAAAAATTTAAACCCTCTACTTCAAAAGACCGTGAAAGGAAGAAGTGGGGAATTACTGAGCTATTATGTTAATTTCAAATTGCAGAACATAATTGAGGGTGGGCAAACAAAGGATGCATAGCAAATACAGGGGAAAAAAGATAAATGGCAGTGAACAGGAATTTATCAAGAATAAACAAAGTCAAACCAATATGATTTAAGTTTACTACAGAAAAGCTGGCACTGAGGAGAGATAAAAGTCAGCAGAGGTGGGTGTTCATTTTACATATAACATTCTTATAAGCAAACTAAAATCATGGACTGGATGAATGTTGTAGGTGTAGAGCTCAGGAAACAGTGCTCCAGGAACGGCCTTTAATGGTTCTCTCTGAACTAGATGGCAATGGATTTCTGCAGAGTTCTGTTCCTCATGCATCTGTGTCCTCATACCTGTTCCATATTTTCATTAACAGACTGAGTGCTAAAATAATGAAATTAGGATTACAAATACATTGAAAGACAGAGTTGAACTTGACAGATTGAAGATACATCTTGAAAAATAATTGAATGTTATTTAACAGAGAGAAGTAGAACTTACTAAAGGCCAGTCATCTACATAAATACATGGTCTGAAATAATTGGGTGGAAAATCACTGAGAGATGGATATAGTAGTTATCTTAATAAGCAGCAGAACATAAGTTGATGGAGTCATGCTTTTGAAACCAGCCAACTAAATCTTGAATTGTCACATAGAAATGAAAGACAAATGCAATATTTTTTTATTTAGACAGCACTGGTAAGGACAGAGTGGAAGTACTTTGTGTCCAGCTTGAGGCAATCTGTTTCTAGAAATATGACAGGAAGAAAGTCCAGGGGAGAGACACAAATATGAGAGGTTTTCAAAGCATTATTTATTACAGAATATTGAATTAAGAGATGGCCAAGTTTAATTTGAAGGACAGAAACTGAGATACCAAGGGAGAAAAAACAAAATAAGCATTCACCTAAATAAACACTTCAAGAAAGGGGAAGGAATTAACCTAATATCATATTCATGTGGATACAAAAAACAGCAAACTGCTTAAATTATAATGAACAAGATATTAACAAACCATGTTAATTACAGGGCAGAAAGGTAAAGCTTGGGTAGCACCTTTCGGGAAAGCCATGGCATTTCCAGTGCTGGAAGTGTTTAAGACTAGGCTGCACAGATGTCTCTCTGACTCAAATATAATTGACCCTGCCCTGCAGTAGGTGGATGGACACTGGCTGGATAACCTCTCGAATTCCCTTCCGGCAATAGTATAATGTAACCACCTGTAATTCTCACTGCATTGAAATCAGTGCCAAAGTATTTAATAACCCTCTTTTTTTTTTTTCTTATTATAACCTCTCACAAGAAACTTTAATAAAAGTTTTTTAGCCTGTTTAAAAGGTAACCAAACAAATGCAACCTCCTCTAACATACCATTCCACACGGAACTAACGAGCAGACTTCTGCATGCCCGTGCTAAGCCTCCAATGCAGAATTTAAAAGGGTGTGTCTTTTGCTCAGCAGTGCTTTAAGTAGTGTTCAGTGTTCAGCATGTAAATAGTATGAAAACCCTCCACATTTCCTCTAACAGAATCAGAACTAGGGGCACTTTGATTACTAGAAGATGCTAAGATACACAAGAAAGCACACCATCAGGTGTCCCTTCCCCTCCCACCGTCTACTCTCCCTCCCAATAAAAACGGGCACCCAGCCTCCATTCTGTCCCTGAAAAAAAGCAAGAA